>NC_088417.1:82651426-82951426 GCF_034236695.1 Oncorhynchus nerka
CCAATTTTGACTTTGAAGCTGCAGCTGGCCCATCTAGCAGACATCGTTCAGTTCTGCCTCCATGGCAAGATTCATGACAATAAACATTAACCTGCATCAAAGAGCCCTCAATAAAGAAGCGGGACCTTTCCCAGAGTACATCCTGTGGGGCTGCTGGTCGCTGAGGTGATGGGAGGGGGCACTGTGACTCCCATCCTGCCCCTTTACTCAACACTGCTTCCATTAACATATCTGCTAGCTGCCCTGAGGGAAGGGGGATGGGGAGGTGGAAGGTTGTGTTCTTTTGTGCATAAAGTGCACATCGCTAGGCTCCTTACTCTGCAAGGTAAGCAAAAAGTTTGTAGCAGAAATGATGTTGCAGTAGTTGCTGTGCCTACAAGGTCAAATCAATCGAAGAAAAGCTGATTTACTTATACTGCAGATGTAATCTCTAAGGGTTGTAAAATTGAGGGAGGAGGAGGAAAGGTGGGGGGGATGTCCAGCGTGGTGTGTATGTGTGTTTGTGTGTGTGCGACGTGATCGAGTGAGAGAAAGGGAGAGAGAGAACGTGCCTATTCATGTGTGGTAAAATGGTAAGCATCACCCTTGCTGGGAATGACCTGTTTGCCTCATTAATATATCGTAGCTGAAGGGGAACAATATGCAAGCCAAGCAAGAAAAATTAGAATCAAAATATTTTCTCCTTCTTTGGTGTTCTCTGGGGAGTCTCCTTTTGGCAGGACAGAGCATATACAGAACACAATATGTTGTTCAACATATCAAACACAGCTTCTACAGTATATTCAATATATATCATGTTTATATATTCATTCAATTTACTGAGTATACAAAATATTCCATGACATAGACTGACCAGGTGAATCCAGGTGAAAGCTATGATCCCTTATTCATGTCACCTCTTAAATCCACCAATCAATGTAGATGAATGGGGGGAGACATGTTAAATAATGATTTTTAAGCCTTGAGACATGGAGTGTGTGTGTGCGCCATTCAGTGTGTGAATGGGCAAGACAAAATATTTAAGTGCATTTGAACAGGGTATGGTAGTAGGTGCCAGGCGCACCGGTTTGAGTGTGTCAAGAACTGCAACGCTGCTGGGTTTTTCACGCTCAACAGTTCCCGTGTGTATCACAGGATGTTGGTGGCACCTTAATTGGGGAAGACTCATGGTAATGGCTGGAGCGGAATAGATGGAATGGTATCAAATACACCAATCACATGTTTGATGCCATTCCATTCACTCCGTTCCAGCCATTATTATCAGTCATCCTCCCCCCAGCAGCCTGGAGAATGTTGTGTCTTTGGCTATGCTGGATTAAGTGATATGACATGCTATTCTTTAAAATAATTTCTCCGTAATTAATATTACCTGATTGAGCTAATCATGTAAATGTAATTAACTAGAGAGTCGGGCACCACAAATTAATATTTATAGAGCTGTTATCTTCCGAATAAACTCTTAAAGACCTAGTAATATTTTACATCAATAGCCGTCAATATTAATTGTCATCTTAATTCAGTCTCATCTGAAAGTTGTAAATTCTTGGTTATCTGCACGAACCCTGGCTAACAAGTTGAATCAGCAATACAAAATTGGGTTTAATTTATTATTTACTAATTTATTTACTAAATACCTAACTAATCACACAGAATTACCCATACACATAATTAAATCATAACTTGATTACAAATTACGTCATAAAGGAAAACGTCCCTAGCGGGCGGAACAGATATGACAGCTTGTTACACAAAAGAAAAGGGTCTGGGTTTGAGTGAAAGAGCGGGAAGACTGAGGAACAAAGGCCGAAGCTGTGCTATCAAAAATACAGTATCTTATGCATTCTAAATTACCGCCCATTTGGAAAAGGAAAATGCGATAAATATTTACTCTGAGCTGCGCTTCAGTAGGTTGGTGGTAGATGGCCATGTTGTCCAACCGAGTCCTTTGTCCTTTGAAGAATGTCTCTGGTTGTCAATTGGATACATTGTAGTAACGTCGTTGTGTGATAGATGGGATACTCTGTCTGATCCTTCCTAACCCTCGTTTGCATCGGCTGTTGCTAACTCAGCGGCTAGGAGGTATCACTTCTGTAGTGAATAAGAGTTCAAAGTTCATACCATTCGCAACCAAAGCTCACGCTGATGTTGGCTTCGTTCTGTAGTTATTATCTGAACCATTCTGACATCGGACCGTCGTCCCCACATCCTCGGAACAGGAGGTTATATTGTCGTCAAGGCTTTATATAGGAAGGGAGAGGAGGGCGTGTTTGACAAGTTTTATAGCCCATGTCCCTTCACAGGGGCGGGCCACTGATTGAGCAGAGCCCTACCTTATGAAAACCCAAATCTCACATTTTAGAAGCTAAATCACATTTCATCCCATCACGAATAATTTAATATTCAAACATTTAAATTGAACAACAATTCCATGTGAATCCGATAACTCTGATGTGTAGACTTTCCACTGTAGAGTTTATGTAATCTTGGTGAGAATGTCTCAGATGACAACCGAACTGACATCATATTCATTAAGTACCACCACATATGTTCAATTGGTCGGATTACCAGAATATAGTTCATTTCCCCCCACCTTCTGATGTTCCCAGAATCTCTATGTTAACCAAGGGTTTTGCAAATGTAACATCAGTAGGCTAGAGAGAGGAAAAAGGGGGGAAGATGTATTTATGACTGTCATAAACCTAACCCCAGGCCAACGTCATGACAAAAATAACACCATAAACCCCAGCTCATAGTCTCCCTACTCTTCACTTAGCTGAAAAACAGTGCAGCTACACCACACAGAGAGCCTCAAAACTATCAAGAGTGATACACCATCCAAAGGACATCCAACCAACTTGACACAACTGTGGGAAGAATTGGAGTCAATGTGGGCCAGCATCCCTGTGGAACGTTTGCAACACCTTGTAGAGTCCATGCCCCAATGAATTGAGGCTGTTCTAAGGGCAAAAGGAGGTGCAACTCAATATTAGGATGGTGTTCCTAATGTTTTGTACACTCAGTGTAGATGTGTAGGTTGGCCAATCAATATGAATTGCATTTCATTTATGTGTAGAGTCTCGGTGTGTTTTGAAGTGATTTTCTTTTGCGCAATAGATATTTTCTATTTTCAGACTAAAGTTCAGTGAAGAAGCTATGCTTTAGTTTTGATACAGTAGCATCTCTTTAATCTTGGTACAGTAACATCTCTTTATCTTGGTACATAAGTGTCTTTCCCTCAACTAGAACAGCCTACCCCATATTTACTCCTGGCAATAGTGAACAAATAAAAACACATAAACAAGTAAAAAGTAAATGTTCTGAAAACCTATTTTACTCAAGATTGAGCACCACATAATGGAATAAGAGAATAGTTGAGATATTGCATCAACCAGAGAATCCCGACGATAAACAGTAAATTAACCTAACACCACACAATAGTAAACAACACAACAAAAAATAACAACAGTAAACAACAATGCAAGATCTTAACCCATCCCCAACCTAAAGACAACACAGCAGAGTAGAGCAGAGAGCCCAACACTCCAGGAAACCAATGTGACTGTCGCCCAAGGTATAGAAACCAGACACCAAATGCCAAAACCCCAGAAATGGGAGGGAGGGGGCGATAAAACAAAGAGCGTTTTTAATTCTACTTTTGTTCTTCCCCAGCCACAGACTGTAGCCCTGAGAGCAGAGTTTGGTCTCTAGCAAGGCCCCCTGCAGAGAGGGGCTTCAGACTCCTCTCCAGGCTCAGAGCAGGGGATATGGTGTCTAGAAGGGCCCTCTCCAGGCCAAAGGGTGGGAGATAAACCAGGGACCCCTGCTCTGATGGAGCCCCAGGTTACAGCAGCCATAGCAGGGGTCCCCTAAGTCATGGAGGGGGGCAGCATCACTCCTGGATGAACCAGGGTGAGCCTGGGTAGGGCGCAGTTAAAGTCATGGAGGGGGGCAGCATCATTCCTGGATGAACCAGGGTGAGCGTGGGTAGGGCGCAGATAAAGTCATGGAGGGGGGCAGCATCACTCCTGGATGAACCAGGGTGAGCCTGGGTAGGGCGCAGTTAAAGTCATGGAGGGGGGCAGCATCACTCCTGGATGAACCAGGGTGAGCCTGGGTAGGGCGCAGTTAATGTCATGGAGGGGGGCAGCATCATTCCTGGATGAACCAGGGTGAGCCTGGGTAGGGCGCAGTTAAAGTCATGGAGGGGGGCAGCATCACTCCTGGATGAACCAGGTGAGCCTGGGTAGGGCGCAGTTAAAGTCATGGAGGGGGGCAGCATCACTCCTGGATGAACCAGGGTGAGCCTGGGTAGGGCGCAGTTAAAGTCATGGAGGGGGGCAGCATCACTCCTGGATGAACCAGGGTGAGCCTGGGTAGGGCGCAGTTAAAGTCATGGAGGGGGGCAGCATCACTCCTGGATGAACCAGGGTGAGCCTGGGTAGGGCGCAGTTAAAGGGTAACTGTCATCAAGTTCCAAATACTTGAATGTTATATACCTGCTCTGCTCATGAGGAAGGCACTATGTAGAGCTACCGAGGACTTTCAAGAGTGAAGAGGTTGCTTTGACTGCAACCAAATCAAACATGAATTACTTGAACCACCTGCCACCCTTTCATATAAAGACTTGTCAAGTATGCACCGCGGTAACACATTTTCTGCAGATTCTCTTCCAAACCTTCACCACATCCTTTCTGTTTATGGCTGAGGATAGTTATGTTACAACACAAAATGAAAAGGGAATACACCCATAAGAAGAAAAAACAATCAATGAAGAAATCCAGTCTTCCTGTAGCTTCTGACAAACTCATATGTAACTACTGGCCATAGTCTCCACTCTGCAATGCAGCACATCATTACACTGCCACATCTCTCCTTGTCATGCACCATATGGGTGTTATGTGGCTTAAAATAAGTAAACATTAAACAATACCAGAAAACACAGCACAACGTTCTAACCCAACCCAAATAAAGCACCCAAACTCACACTTCTTTCATAGCAGGCATGGCAGAGCAGACTCTCACAAGTGATGTTCAACTGTGAATTGAGAGTGACCTGTTTTTCAATAAGAGGGAGAAATGCAGAGAAATTAACTATTCATATATTGATAACAGCAGCAGCCTACAATAGACTCCTTTCATACGCTGGAGATTGAATTTTCATGTAAGCAGTTTGAAGCTTTTATTCCACAGTGCCGTTGCAGTGCAAACAAACCCTCAGAAGCTTGATAGGTCCTCAGCAACTAGAATGCTGGTTCAACCCATCTCCATCCCCTTCACACATCTCTTTTTTCCTGCAGGGACGAGCCATCTTGTAGGTACAATGTAAACATGGTTGGTCTCAATTTCATTGACATTGTTGCCGCACTTAAGTGCTGTCACTCGATCCCGCTGAAACAGAAGGGTTTCAACCTTGGCCAGAGGGCTGGGATGCATAGAGAGAGGTGGGAGGGGAAGAGGGGGAGGGTGTCGTTACTGCACTTAAAGCATTACAACTCACTACAGAAGAAGAAGGGGCAGGGGCCTTAGGGTAATTTAGAAAGGGTTCCCTTACCCCCAAGGTGTTAAATTCTAAACCACATTTATTATCGCGAAAAATGCGACATCTGCTCACTTAACGTTAATTATAGCTTCTCTTTAGAGGAGGGAGCCATTAAGCCGGTTTTGGGTTCTTAACTCACACTGGTCTCTCTCTGTGTGGTGTAGCTGCACTGTTTCTCAGCTACGTGAAGAGTAGGGAGACTATGAGCTGGGGTTTACGGTTTATTATTCTCCATTCTCCAATTACCATCATTATTTCAGTAAATACTACAGAGTTTTCCACATTGAGAAAACAATCCTCCCTAAAGGTTGAGGAAAAGCGTTATCCGCTAAAACGGTGGATTATATCCCAGAGGTAGATAACAGTACAGGGAAGATCATGAGTGATGTTTTGCATTGGACTCGGTTGTTGTGGAGACGAAGGCAGACGATATATATTCTGCATAATTACCGGGGAGAAGTACAGTATGTAGCTACAGTAACTGGAAACATGTTCTAGTTGAGTATTTATTCAAATGCTCACACGTCAGCATGCAGTAATCTCTGATGTCTTTATCATTCTATAATGCACTCCCATTGGCCCATTTTCCCTCACTGTACTGTGTGTAGATAGTGAGAACCCCACTGGGGAGATTAACTGTGTTTCCTGTTGGTGAAGCTTTGAAGTTAAGTCCTCAGGGAAACCAACACCATACAGTCCTGTTCCCCTCATCTGTGTCATTCAACTTGTACAGTACATTACAACCACCTCCAATGTCACCCAGCTCTTCAAGTTCTTGGTTTTGCCCTCTCACATAGAGATAGCAAGCCTGTAATAACAACAGCATATTTCTTTAAAAGTCACAGCTACAGCTTTGCATCTTGGCTGAGAGAGGAATGCATAGTGAGACTGAGGTAACTGGGAGAGCATCCTTTGAGGTAAAGGAGATTGTATCTGAATGTTCAACCAGGCCAGCTGCAGTGAGTTTGGAGTTGGTCTGATCTGTAGTACGAATAAACATCATGAAGAATAAGAAAAGCAGTAGGTTTCCGACACAATTATTGTATAGAATTTTAAAAAGAGGGGATCAGCAGAAACAACCATGTGAGTGTACATAAAGTAGACAACAAGTCAACCTTCTGACTTATGTTGTCAGTTAGACTGGACCATATAGTACGTATATAAGAAATCCGAGTGTAGTTTTTTTCTCCCATAGTTGAAGGACATGTGCTTCCATTAGACCAAGAACACAAGCAGTGATTACAACATAGCATTGACCGCAACAGTAGTAGTTAGGAGTAGTGGTAGGAGTGTATGTTGTAACATATACAGTTGAAGTCAGAAGTTTACATACACTTAGGTTGGAGTCATTAAAACTAGTTTTTCATCCACTCCAAATTTCTTGTTAACAAACTATAGTTTTGGCAAGTCGTTTAGGACATCTACTTTCTGCATGACACAAGTCATTTTTCCAACAATTGTTTACAGGCAGATTATTTCACTTATAATTCACTATCACAATTCCAGTAAGTTGACTGTGCCTTTAAACAGCTTGGAAAATTCCCAAAAATTATGTTATGGCTTTAGAAGCATCTGATAGGCTAATTGACATAATTTGAGTCAATTGGAGGTGTACCTGTGGATGTATTTCAAGTCTGGTTCATCCTTGGGAGCAATTTCCCAGGTACCACGTTCATCTTTACAAACAATAGTACGCAAGTATAAACACCATGGGACCCCCATGCCGTCATACCCCTCAGGAAAGAGACGCGTTCTGTCTCCTAGAGATGAACGTACCTTGGTGAGAAAAGTGCAAATCAATCCTAGAACAACAGCAAAGGACCTCGTGAAGATGCTGGAGGCAACAGGCACAAAAGTATCTATATCCACAGTAAAACGAGTCCTATATCGACATAACCTGAAAGGCCGCTCAGCAAGGAAGAAGCCACTGCTCCAAAACCGCCATAAAAAAGCACGACTACAGTTTGCAACTGCACATGGGGACAAGTATCGTACTTTATGGAGAAATGTCCTCTTGTCTGATGAAACAAAAATAGAACTGTTTGGCCATAATGACCACCGTTATGTTTGGAGGGAAAAGGGGGAGACTTGCAAGCCAAAGAACACCATCCAAACCGTGAAGCACGGGGGTGGCAACATCATGTTGTGGGGGTGCTTTGCTGCAGGAGGGACTGGTGCACTTCACAAAATAGATGGCATTATGAGGAAAGAAAATGATGTGGATATATTGAAGCAACATCTCAAGACATCAGTCAGGAACTTAAAGCTTGGTCACAAATGGGTATTTCAAATGGACAATGACCCCAAGCATACTTCCTAAGTTGTGGCAAAAGGGCTTAAGGACAACAAAGTCAAGGTATTGGATAGGCCATCACAAAGCCCTGACCTCAATCCCATAGAACATTTGTGGGCAGAACTGAAAAAGCGTGTGCAAGCAAGGAGATCTTCAAACCTGACTCAGTTACACAAGCTCTGTCAGGAGGAATGGCCAAAATTCACCCAACTTATTGTGGGAAGCTTGTGGAAGGCTACCCGAAACGTTTTACCCAAGTTAAACCATTTAAAGGCAATGCTAATTGAGTGTATGTAAACGTCTGACCCACTGGGAATGTGATGAAAGAAATAAAAGCTGAAATAAATCATTATCGCTATTATTATTCTGACATTTCACATTCTTAAAATAAAGTGGTGATCCTAACTGACCTTAGACAGGGAATTATTACTCTGATTAAATGTCAGGAATTGTGAAAAACTGAGTTTAAATGTATTTGGCTAAGGTGTATGTAAAACTTCAGACTTCAACCGTATTCGGGGTAAAAAAAACAAACACTCCAGGCCACTCTTGAACATCTAAAACTAGATAGAAAGTATGTAGAAATTATAATGGACCTATATATTTTCAATTAACTGCCCTTTTTCTGACCCACAAATAGTGGTGGAAAAGTACCCAATGGTCATACTTGAGTAAAAGTAGATACAAGTAAAAGTGAAAGTTCCCCTGAAATACTACCTAAATAAAATTCTAAAAGTATTTGGGTTTTAAATATACTTAAGTATCAAAGTAAAACTATAAATAATTTCAGCAAATAAGATTTGCACAATTTCTTGTACTTTTAATTGACGGATAGCCGGGGGCACACTCCAACACCATTTTCCTGTCCTGCTATGCATTCGAAATGTAACGAGTACTCTTGGGTGTCAGTGAAAATGTATGGAGTAAAAATAACATTATTTTCTTCAGGAATGTAGGGGAGTCAAAATTAAAGTTGTCAAAAATATCGATAGTAAAGTAAAGTACAGATACCCCAAAAATTAATTAAGTACTTCACGCCATTTTCCGCAAATTGCTTTTAAAGAACACTTCGGTCTGAAAAATAATCTGTGCCCTAGAGGTACAGCAGTAGCAGAATTATCACCGTACATCTGCCTTTAAGATGTTCTTACCTATTTAGGATAATAATAGGAGTTATGAGAATGGCAAAGTCCCATCTCGTGCTGTTCACTGGTCCTCATGTCTGTGGCATGTCCCATTTGCAGATGGAATGCTGAGATAAACCTGCCAGTGAGAAGAGAACATCACAAGATGAAAAACAACACTGCTTCCCTTTGTGAGCATAAAACAGATAAGGATATTGATAAGGATTATTACAAATGCAACCTTTTCTGGTGTGTTTCTCTCTATCTCTACAGGACAGAGACCGGAGGTTTTTTAATTCAGTTTCTCAGCTGGGAGTGTCCTGAGCCTCTAAGCAGAGGAGCCAGAACAGGGAGAGAGAGAGGCAAATCTACAGACGGGCCTTAGTTGAAAGTTTGTTGCATGTTGAGGAAGCATGTGGAGAATATTATCATGTTTACCGTAAGCTCTACCTTCTGTATATTTCATATAGTTTCATGCAGAGACCATCAGAGAGGATTTAGGATGAGTGGGGGGACATCAAAGGAGCCACGAGAGCTGAGGAGACAGTAAACTGAACAGCAGGGGGGATAGCTGGGAAGGTTTGGAGCGTGTGTGTGTACTAGTACGTGTGTGTGTGTTTGTTTGTGTGCCCTTTTTGTGAACATGTTATCTAAACACTCTAAATCTTATTAGAGGTTGTCCTGTATTTGCTAAAATCACATCAGAATATATGGGATGCAGATTGATTAAAAACCAATGTCAGGAAACGAAGTATACTATTCCATTACTCATAGTCTTGTATAGCAGAATTGTTTTGTTTTGTGGGAATTTTCTGTGCTATTCTTTTACAAAATGATTCCTCATTTTCTTCTTTGTAAAATTAATTGTAATTTAAGAAATATGTCTGGTTGTACTTCTGCTACATTCAGCTAGCCTCACAGCTACAACCTCCCTAGAACAGTCAGCGTGATTGACGATTGAGACAGTGCATGAATTTCAAATCCTACAGGAACGTAAGGGGCCGAGAGCATTAGCAGGTACACAACTCCCAAGTAACAGCACATTAAGCTACTGGACTAATCCTAATATAGGACTCAAACTCAGGCAATTACAACTATTGCATGTAAATCAGGCACATGTGCAATAGTCTGGAGTTTTTCCCCCCATTACTGGTCAGTGAAGCATGGAACTCTTCTCCCTCACCAGGGATTGGCTGAAAGCTATTCTTCAGGCAGGATCCCTAGGCCCTTTGCAGCCAATCATTGGCCACGTTTAAATCCTCCAACCCCTGAAGAATAGCGTCTAAATGGTGGCCAGGCGATGTAACAGACTCCCTGTTTTCATGTTAGAGTGTGGGAGCCTATCCATGTATGTCTTAGAGTCTTGTTTCTTCACAAGTAGGCTAATTCTGTTGCTTCTCATTAAATAATATTGGCTCTGATTGGAGAGCAATGATTCTCAGATAAGATGTTGTAAAACACTTACCAGATCACCTAAGGGACAGATTATCCTTGAAGATAACCAAGAAAACCTCAAGGATGGATTGATACTATCATGTCCTGTATGAAGGCAGAGAATGAATGATTACAAACATACTGTATGCATACTCTTTCTATGTACTTTTTACAACATGTCAGTGATATGATACCAGTCAGTGTATGCCCCCTGGATAATGTGGCCAATTGACAGCTTCTCTGAGAGACTCCAGATTGGGCAGTGTTGATGAGAACACAAGACTGTGATTTACCAGATGGCACATTGTGTGTTCTTGTTTCTTGGCAGTGTGACCCTATCGAATATTGAAATGAGAGACCAGCTTGGGTTTTTAGTGTGTTTTTTAAATTTTTATGTCTTGCAGGGACTACATTTTCTGTCTTTCTACACTGTACTTTTGTACATCTTCCTAATATTCAGTTGCACCCCCCTTTTGCTATAAGAACAGCCTCAATTCGTGGGGGTATGGACTCTACAAAGTGTCTAAAGCATTCCACAGTGATGCTGGCCCATGTTGACTCCAATGCTTCCCACAGTTGTGTCAAGTGGCTAGATGTTCTTTGGGTGGTGTACCGTTCTTGATACGGGTAACTTGAGCGTGCAAAACTCAGCAGCGTTGCAGTTCTTTACACAAACCATTGCGCCTGGCACATACTACCATACCCCATCCAAAGGTACTTACATTTTTGGTCTTGCCCAATTACCCTCTGAATGGCACAAATACACAATCCGTGTCTCAGTTGTCTCAAGGCTTAAAAACTTTCTTTCTGTCTCCTCCCCTTCATCTACACTGATTGAAGTGGATTTAACAAGTGACATCAATAAGGGATCATTGCTTTCACCTGGTCAGTGTATGTCATGGAAAGAGCAGGTGTTCTTAATGTTTTGTAAACTCAGTGATATTGAATTACACATGTATTAATGACAGAATGCATTTTAAACACTTTTGTATGATGTAATACAATTATTTTATCGTTAGGAGTGGGAAAAAAGGTGCTTGTGCATTGATAAGCACACCAAAGTCGGCATTAACAATAAGTTGTAAAATAAAGACTGCACTTCTAAACGCCTATTTCACACCATAGCCTGCTGAATTTGCAAGATAAATTTTCTTTCATTTTGAATTCGGAACATATTAAAATGTGACTCTGACTCGCCCATTGATGTTTCACCATTGTCTCAATGAAGAGTTCGGCGTTCGACAAGCCGTGTGCAACATGCACGCACAGTTACAGGCATATATCCACCATCGTAGTACGGTTGAAGCCTGAGCTGGAATGTGAAGCTAACTGAAGCTAACTGGTTAGCCTTAGAAAACCCTGAGTAAGGGCCTCCCGGGTGGCGCAGTGGTTAAGGGTAGTACTGCAAATTGGGGAGAAAAAGGGGTAAAAATCAACAACAAAAAAAGAAGAAAAAAAAGAAAACCCTGAGTAGATATAGCTTGCTTTGTAGTGTATCGGAGGACGCATGACTCGTTGTATGTCAATCATGGCATGTTCCACATCCCGGTTCAAGTCTATCTAGATATGGGCAAGGCCAAGTGTTGCAGGGCATACACAACCAGCTTCAAACGCATTTCAAATTCTTATCATAAGATCATACATTTGGTGCTCCCTTTTTAAGCGTATGGACCATCTCAAGTGTTTTTACTGTAACTCTGCTGGTGCAACACAGTACAGATGTGTCACCAGGACGTTTCCCCATTACACAGCAGGCCTTTCCGGCCCAGCGGCCTGCTTTAGATTTGAACCTAACCTTAACACAAGCACTATCTTTTCATCATGGGCCCTGGACCCTTTCATTAACCTCTTTCAGCAGGATGGGGGCAACGGGCAGCTGGGCTGGATTTGGGCAGAAATTGGAAACAGCTGTGGGTGATTGGTAAAGAGAGGGAGGGAGTGGGGTGGGCAGACCCTGAAATAAACAGGGGGACCCTTTCAACCTGAGCACTTTCAACCTTGTGTTGGACACATTAGACTTAGCAGAGGTTTATGAGGCTTACCTAGTACTGTGGTTCTCAACCAGGGGTACTAGGACCCCCGGGGGTACTTGGCCATCCACAAGAGATACTTGAGAAGACTCATGAGACCATAAGATTACTAGTAAAAATGGACATGAGGGGGTACTTCACGGGTACTCCGGGCAGAGCAAAATGTACTTTGTGGTATTTATTCATGTTTACCTTAGTGAGCATCATATCATGCCAACACACATCAGATAAAACACGTGTAATACTTACCTGCTGTCTACTATAAGCTTTAGTTACATATCTTATAATTGTACATGTTTTTTTTTACTCCTCTACTTTATTTTGAATAGAAAGCGTTGCAGAGATATGCATAGTTTATAGGTCGATTTATATAATCTGAATTTGGTTAGGTGGACAAAATGTCATTTTGGGCACACCCCATAGAACCGCCACATTTGTACAGCATTGTTTAGATGGTAACGACCTATTGGCACATTGATTTTGCCAGCACGTACTCAGACAAGTTTTTATATTTGCAAATTATGTAATTTTTATTGTAAAACATTGAAAAGTGCCTCCCAAGTGGTGCAGTGGTCTAAGACATTGCCTCGCAGTGCTAGCTGTGCCGCTAGAGATTCTGGGTTCGCGTCCAGGTTCTGTCGCAGCCGGGAGACACATGGGTTCGGCGCACAATTGGCCCAGTGTCGTCCGGGTTAGGGGAGGGTTTGGCCGGCAGGGATGTCCTTGTCCCGTCGCGCACTAGCGACTCCTGTGGCAGGCCGGGCGCAGTGCACGCTGACACGGTCGCCAGGTGTACGGTGTTTCCTCCGACACATTGGTGTGGCTGTTGTCTGTGTTAGGTGGGCATTGGGTCAAGAAGCAGTGCGGCTTGCTGTTACAATAATGCTTGTACGAACTCGAACCCAGTCGCAGACAAACACAGCTAGCAGAGGTAAGGGGAAATCCAGATCCAAATCCAGAAATCAGCCGGTAGCCCCAGAGTCTATGAATGCAGGAATGTCCAACTGCCCATTGTCCTACCGCAGGTTGGCATGCATGGTGCATACCGGGTCGGCAGCTGGAGACTGTATCTGACTCGCCAGTATTCTCCAGTTTACTGCGAGTCATCCCGTTTCCCGTCAGCTAAGGACAGGAGTCATGGAAGTGTCCAAACTGTCCACAGTAAAGACAATGTTGCTCATTAATACTGCGCCTTCTCTCCAGAGCGGAAAGTTTGGTGCGTCCCAATTTCATTGGCTCCTTTGAAGTATATGAAGGGGAACCAGAACCGAATTGAGTACTCTGGCGGGGTGCAGAACAAGCAGGCGCAGCATAAGGCAGTGGGACACCCGAAAAAATCAAATCCCTCAGTGAGACCCGAAACTCGGAACCCCTCCATCCTATCACAACAACGTTCCTGGAGCCGGTTGTCAATCCGGATGGCCAGAACATTGAGCTCCTCCAGAGTGTCAGGGTTGTCCTGGGAAGCCAGTTCATCTTTGAGGACCCCGCTGAGTCCGTTCATAAAGGCTGAGTGAAGTGCCTCTGTATTCCAACCACTCTCAGTGGCGAGAGTCCGAAAGTCAATGGCGTAATCCGAGTCTTTGAGCAGTGTTCCTGCAACTGATGGAGTGATCAAAACCCCTCCTCATCTCCTTGGTGAAGCTTTGCCAATTAAAACAAATGTCTGATTGCTGCTCCCATATGGCCGTGGCCCAGGCCAGAGCCCGTCCTGAGAGGAGATGACGTATGCCACTCTGGAATGCTCGGTGGGATACGTTGATGCCTGCAGCTCGAAGAGGAACCCACGACACCTCCCAGGATACCCCTCATAGCGCTCCGGTGCTGGTAGATGAGGCTCCCGGAGGGAGGAAGACACTGAGCTGGTAGGGAGTGGAGGATTAGGAACAGCCACAGGTGCAGCAGCCGTTGGTCCCATCTGTGATGTCCACAGAGTGGACACAAGTTCTTAAATCACCCGACAATGCTTGCAGGCACTCCTCATGGTGGCCAATCACAGTTCCATGGTGTGTGAGAGCTGGCCGTAAATGGTGGAGTTTGGCATGTTCCTTGGACAGGTGAGATATCTCTTCTGGGTCCATTATTGGCTGAGGTCTACTTTTACAATGATGTTTGTACCCAGTCGCAGAGAAACACAGCTAGCAGAGGTAAGGGTAAATCCAGATATTTACTTAAAGTCTTGACAGAAACAAGGCAACAGCACAATAGTGCACTAAACAAAACACAAGACCTAAGCAAGAATCCAGGCCAACAGAGGAACTGAAATAGCCAGGCAACCAGGTGAACAGAGAGGGCAATCAAACACAGGTGAAACCAATAAAAACAATCAGGGTAACCTGGGAACTAGAAACAAGGTAAGGGTGCCCTCCAGCGGTAACCTAAGGAAACACTCAACATTAAACAGAAACTGTGACACTTGGTTGGGTTGTGTTTCTGAGGACACACGGCTCTCGACCTTCGCCTCTCCAGAGTCTGTAGGGGAGTTGTAGCGATGAGACAAGACTGTATACCAATTGGACACCATGAAATTGGGGAGAAAAAGGGCAACAAAAAACACGACATTGAAATCAATATTGTTTGTTGTCTCCATATTAGCTAAGTTATGGGGAATTTTATTTGTAATTTGAATCGTTTGTTGTTTGGTTTGTCTCGGTAGGAGGAGCTACACCTACAAAAAGGACTGGTGTCTCCTCACGGCAGGACACTGACACATGTAGCAGCATATGTCACTTTTTAGGGCCCATGCCAAATGGGAATAGCCTACAATCAAGTTTAAAGCTGAGATCTGCGAAAGGTGAAACAGCGTCACTGGTCGCCCCAGGCACATTTTTTATTGTTTTTGTTTTGTTGACTAAACGAAGGTAAGAAGCGTCCAAACAGAGGTGAGCAGTACATATTCTGCTATTGTATCAAGCGTGCAATGGTGTTTGAGGGAAAACTTGTATTTTTTCTTGTTTCGTCAGTAACTTCTTTGTTGATGTAATATGGCAAACAGACGTGGCAGTTTCACCACTAATGGTTCCATTTTTAAGTTTAGCCTTTTTTCAAGTTTGTCATATTTTTGTTTTGTTTTGTCCTGTACTGTAAACCAGTCCCAATGGGGCCTGGAACATTTTGTAAAATAAGCCAATGGTGACTGTACTGCTGCCACTGTTCCAATGCTTTCAAGCCTCTTAGTACTGTTCCAATACTTTCAACCTTATAATCCTAAACTGAGATTTTGTATGATAACTAATGTAGAATGTTGTGAAGCACATTCAACAAGATGTATGGAAGTCGCTGGGCTGCCATCTTGAGGTATGGATATGTACTTTTACAATGTCGTGCCTTTCAAACTCTCCTGTCCAATAAAATATGATGACCGATCGCTTAAACACAACACTGCACATTGCACATTCTCCAGATAACTGAAACGTATATCAACATTTGTCTTGATGGGAGACTGCAAATACAACCAGACAAAGAGACGAGTGTTTAAAACTTGCAAAGAGAAAAAATACATATTTGTGAAGCTACAGTACCAGTCAAAAGTTTGGAGACACCTACTCATTCAGGGGTTTTTCCTTATTTTTACTATTTTCTACATTGAAAATAGTGAAGACAGCAAAAATATGAAATAACACATATGGAATCATGTAGTAACCAAAAAAGTGTTAAATAAAAATATATTTGACATTTGAGATTCTTCAAAGTAGCCACCCTTTGCCTTTGCACACTCTTGGCAAAATTAAGAAAAACCCTTGAAACAGCAGGTTTTTTGACTGGTACTGTATTTCGCAACAGTTGTCTAATAAGAATGCGCTTCAAGTAATATATTTGATCCTATCCTTGACCTCAGGTGTCAAGTAAGTTGTTATGGTCTGTTGATACATGCAACATATATCCCTTTCATATACAGACATTTTGTATACCTGAAATGGGTAGGAGGTAAACAACATGGTCAATTAAATCCTACCCAAAGACCTAGTCATGATTCCTGCATTTTCACAGACCCTGTAACCAAAATACAGGTATCTGGTCTGTATGAATGGTTCTCTGCTGATTTGCAGGTAAATTCATGAACACTTTGATTGTTTAACACCTCCCTAACTTGAACTGCAAACACCCTCCTTAGTTAACAACACCCACCAACCCCCACCCCTCCCAGTTTGCCAGTTACCCACTGATATGTATAAAAGGGGTATACCTGCAAATAAGTGGTCAATTAGGGGCTGTTTGACAGGTGTCATGTAAACCTTGTCTTTTCTTTTTTACAGGTAAAATACCACATCTGTCTGAAATGGATAATTGTTTGGTTGGAATTAAACCTGGATCAAATGAAAAGAAGAAGTACCAAACTGGGATAATTGTCTTCAACAGTCAGACCTCACATCCCATCCTACATTCATTCATCATTTACCATGTAATTATGGTGAAAGGAACAAGCCTACAGGGGAGGGCGTGCCTTACATTCCCGACACGGCTGCAGATCCCTATGACACCAGCTGATACAGCACACAAGCCACAGTATTATGCAGTAGAGATATGTGGCATGGAGATGTGGGAGGATGGTCTGTTGGGTGGCTCAGTAAAAAACATTTGCTCCCTCGTCTATATCAGAAGGCGTCGATGTGTGCGGGATGACGTGAGAGTGCTGGTTGTATGTCACATGCTGTGGCTTAGGACAGGAGAAGTGCATCTCGGGTTTAGGCTCAGACTGTAAAGGACACATGCTGGTGAATTTATAGTGGTATTAAACATTAAATGCTATAATGCAATAGAAATTTAATGACAGGGAAATGGGATAGTTAATAACACTCTCAGTAAGCTGCTTCCTTGAGCTTCGATGGGGGCCACAATTGGGTCAAGTAGACTGGAGCATTAGCGGAAGGGCAACAGGGTTTTTTTAGGACTTTTCTACTTTGAAGTGTGTGTGTGTGTGATAGGGGGCATTAATCACAGTAATGTTGCTGCATTTCTACCACAGACAGTCAGTGATGCCTTCATATGCTAAAGGGAATATTGCATCCTTTTTTTCAGCTAATTGATGTACTGCTGCTACTGGGCCTCTGCAGTTAAGCTTTCTGTGGATGTTTATTGCATCGTATCTCATAGAATGGCTAAGATAATGCATTGGCCTCACTTATTAGGTACATTCGGTCTTCTTTTACATAGTAACAAGCAAGTGATAATGAGTATCAAGCAAGTGACACTAGTATGTGATAGTGGGGAAGCAGGGTTGGGGAGAAACGGATTACATGTCACATGCTGTAACTCATGAAATCTGTTACATGTAAGGGATTACAAAAAAACGGTTACTGTAATCCGTTAAATTACCAGTTAAAACATTGTAATCAGATTACAGATACTTAAAAAAAAACTAGATGATTACTTTGAGGATTACTTTTAAATTCAGAAAGGATGTTTCACACTTCTCTGTCTTCTCCATGACATTCAAATCAGCTGTAATGCTCCAGGTGTCGTGGGTGTGGAGTCAGACGCAGGAAACAGAGAGTGCAATGCTGTGCTTTTTAATGCACAAACGCACCACAGGGTGCTCACAACAATAATGGCCTGGGCGCTGTGATAGAACGGCACCCACCCCAGCCTCTGACGCGTCCACCTCCACTATGAATGCTAGAGAGGGGTCCGGATGCGCCAACACGGACGCATCAGTGAACAGCGCCTCCAACTTGTTGAAAGCTCCGTCCGCCTCTGCTGACCACTGCAACCGCACCTGCTGACCACTGCAACCGCACCGGGCCCCCCTTCAGCAGTGAGGTAATGGGAGCCGCTATCTGGCCAAAACCCCGGATAAACCTCCAGTAGTAGTTGGCAAAACCCCAAAACCGCTGCACCTCTTTTACCGTGGTCGGAGTCGGCCAATTACGCAAGGCCCTAATGCGGTCGCCTTCCATCACCACCCCCGAGGTGTAAATGCGATAACCCAGAAAGGAGACGGTTCGTTTAGAGGACACATATTTCTCAGCCTTGACGTATAGGTCATGCTCCAGCAGTCTACCAAGCACCTTGCGTACCAGAGACACATGCGCGGTGTGAGTGGCCAAGTAGATCAGAATGTCATCGATATAATAACCACTCCCTTCCCGCACAGGTCCCTGAGAATCTTGTCTACAAAGGATTGGAAGACGGCTGGAGCATTCTTTAACCCATACGGCATGACGAGGTACTTATAGTGGCCCGATGTGGTACTAAATGCGGTTTTCCACTCGTCTCCCTTCCGAATACGCACCAGACTATACGTGCTCCTGAGATCCAGTTTTGTGAAGAACTGCGCTCTGTGAAATGAATCCACCGCCGTAGCGATGAGAGGTAGAGGGTAACTATACTGTGATGGTGTTTAGACCTCTATAATCAATACACGGACGCAAACTTCCCTCCTTTTTCTTCACAAAAAATAAACTCGAGGAGACGGGTGAGATGGAGGGCCGAATGTACCCCTGTCCCAGCGACTCCGTGACATATGTCTCCATCGCCAAGGTCACCTCCTGGGACAACGGGTACATGTGACTCTTGGGAAGCACAGTGTTTACCTGGAGATCTATCGTACAATCCCTTCCCGGTCCAATAGGGTGGTAATTTAGTCGCTTTCACTTTACTGAAAGCGATTGCCAAATCGGCATACTCGGGGGGAATGCACACCGTGGAACCCTGGTCTGGACTCTCCACCGACGTGGCACCGATGGAAACTCCCAAACACCTTCCAGAACACTCCTCTGACCACCCCTGGAGAACCCCCTGTCTCCACTAAATTTTAGGATTGTGCCGGGCCAGCCAGGGAATCCCTAGCACCACTGGAAACGCAGGAGAATCAATAATATAAAGACTGATACGCTCCCTATGATTCCCCTGCGTCACCATGTCCAGTGGAACCGTGGACTCCCTGACCATCCCTGACCGTAATGGCCGGCTATCTAGGGAGTGCACGGGGAAAGGAGAATCTATCGGCACCAGCGGAAACCCTAATTTAAGGGCGAGTCCGCGATCCATAAAGTTCCCAGCTGCGCCTGAATCGACTAGCGCCCTATGCTGGGAAGAGGGAAAAAAAGTTATGGAAAAAGGTTAAGACAAACATGTGGCCAACAGGGGGTTCTGGGTGAGTTTGATGCTGACTCACCTGGGGTGATCGAGAAGCGTTCCGCCTGCCATCTCTACTCCCAGACGGAACCCCCAAGCACCGATCGGCCGTGTGTCCTCTCCGACCACAGTTGGTGCAGGGAAGGCCTCCTCTTCCGGTACCCCTCGGCACAGCCCCTCCCAACTCCATCGGAATGGGAGCGGAGGGGCTGGGTGGTGGAACACACAGGACCCTCTCCGAACGCCCGCGGGCAGCCAGCAGATTGTCCAGTCGAATGGACATGTCAATCAGCTCATCCAGGGAAAGAGTGGTGTCCCAACACGCTAACTCCCTGCGGACGTCCTCCCGGAGACTACACCTGTAGTGGTCAATAAGGGCCCTGTCGTTCCACCCAGATCCTGCTGCCAAGGTCCGGAACTCCAGCGCGTAATCCTGGGCTGAGATGAAATAGTTGTTCTCCCACCGCTCGGCCTTCTGGAGGGTGATCAAACACGGCACGGAAGCGGCGGGAAAACTCTGGGTGGTGCTCCCGCGCTGAGGCTGGGCCATTCCAGACTGCGTTCGCCCACTCCAGAGCACGACCCGTGAGGCAGGAGATGAGGACACTCACCCTCTCCGCTCCCGAGGGAGTGGGTCTGACGGTGGCCAGGTATAGCTCCAGCTGGAGTAAAAAACCCTGGCAACCCGCCGCCGCTCCATCATAAGCCCTCGGGAGCGTCAGACAGAGGGTGCTGGAGTCGGGAGATGGGGAGTCCGGAGCCGGGGGTGCCGAAGGTGGAGAGAGGAGACCACTCCTCTCCCATCGGTCCATTCTCTCCATCACTTGATCCATCGCTGATCCGATCCGATGGAGGACGGTGGTGTGGTGGAGAACCCGTTCCTCCATTGATGGGAGAGGGTTGGCTGCTGCTCCCGCTGACTCCATTCAATTTTGGTGCGGGATTCTGTAATGCTCCTGGTGTCGTGGGTGTGGAGTCAGACGCAGGAAACAGAGAGTGCAATGCTGTGCTTTTTAATGCACAAACGCACCACAGGGTGCTCACAACAATAACGGCCCCAAACACGGGGGACGAAAAATGTACAACTGAAATATACGACCAGGAACAAACACGTTCCTCCACTACAGAACCGAAGGTCACAATAATGAATCCCGCACAACAAACAGGCGGGCCGGCTGTCTAATGAAGCCCAACTAATCATTCACAAACAGGTGCTAACAATAAACATACAAGGAGGGGGAGGAAAGACAATCAGTGGCAGCTAATAGGCCGGTGACGACGACCTCCAAGCGCCACCCGGGAAGGGAAACCACCCTCGGTCGGACTCGTGACATCAGCATTGAAAAAAGGCGTAAGTTTAAATTTGTTCCATGTGAGGAAGTCTGACCGTAAATCAGAGACCACTATGATGACACAACAAATGTGTTTGATAGATAGCGGGAAAATAGCAGGAAAGGCTTTGTAGGCTACAGTCCAAGCTGTCTTCCAATGGTGCGACTGCTGTCGGCATCCAAAGATTATCCAACTTGAATAAACGCTTGGAGGTAAGGACGACAGCAGTGGTTTATTCTAAGGCGATACGGATATCACTTATTATTGATATCTATGCAGCGCATTGATGTGAATCACATTGCTGTTCTCTCATTTAGCTATTCGCTCCTTATGGATTGTGGATGATGTGGATGGCTGTTCATAAACGCAAATGTGTATTTGAACCCAATACTGATTGAATTCAAGAAGTTTAAGTTCCCTATCAATCATTGTTTTTGAAACCAGTGGACAGCCAGTGAAAATGCACTCTTGCAGATCCCAGCCTATGGAATAAAAGTGGGGCTTTTATTGCTCAATCTAATTCATGATGATAAAAAAAATACATCCATAGGCCTAATGGACACATGCTCAAACTCGTACACTTTTGATAGACTTAAAGGGGCAATCTGTAGTTACTACATCCATTTTTGGACTTATAAATTATATATATATATACAGTAACAGTCAAAGTTTAAACACACCTACTCATTCAAGGGTTTTTCTTTATATGATGAAACTGGCTCTTATGAGGACCGCCACAGGAAAGGAAGACCCAGAGTTACCTCTGTTGCAGAGGATGAGTTCATGAGAGTTATCAGCCTCAGAAATTGAAGCCCAAATAAATGTTTCAAAGAGTTCAAGTAACAGACACATCTCAACATCAACTGTTCAGAGGAGACTGCGTGAATCAGGCCTTCATGGTTGAATTGCTGCAAACAAACCACTACTAAAGGACACAAATAATAAGAGGAGACTTGCTTGTGCCAAGAAACATGAGCAATGGACATTAGACCGGTGGAAATCTGTCCTTTGGTCCGATGAGTCCAACCGCCATGTCTTTAAAGATGCAGAGTAGGTGAACAGATGATCTCCGCACGTGTGGTTACCACCGTGAAGCATGGAGGAATTGTGAAGGTGTGGGGGTGCTTTGCTGGTGACACTGTCTGTGATTTATTTAGAATTCAAGGCACACTTAACCAGTATGGCTACCACAGCATTCTGCAGCGATACGCCATCCCATGTGGTTTGTGCTTATTGCAGCTATAATTTGTTTTTCAACAGGACAATGACCCAATACACCTCCAGGCTGTGTAAGAGCTATTTGACCGAGAAGGAGAGTGATGGAGGGCTGCATTAGATGACCTGGCCTCCACAATCACCCGACCTCAACCCAACTGAGATGGTTTTTGGGATGAGTTGGACCGCAGAGTGAAGGAAAAGCAGCCATCAAATGCTCAGCGTATAATGTATAACATTTATTGGAATGACTGGAATTTTGTCTTGGTTTTTAATGTAAAGACATAATTTAATCTTATTATTATATGTAGTAGAAAGCGATGGGTTAGAAGAAGCCTACTATACACAACCAACCAATAAAGTCAAATGTAACATCCATATATGGTCAGCTATGTAAACTTTAACATTGATGCATCCTGCAATAGATGACATTCAATTGCTAACATACTTTTTTGTCTTCTTCTAATGCCTCTTTAGGGGAAAGTTATCTAAAAGTAACTGAATGTAATCAGATTACGTTACTGAGTTTGGGTAATCCAAAAGTTACGTTACTGATTACAATTGTGTACAGGTAACTAGTAACTGTAACGGATTACATTTAGAAAATTACCTACCCAACCCTGCCCAACGGTTCAGAGCTGTCACGTTCTGACCTTTGTTCCTTTGTTTTTGTCTGTGTTTTAGTATGGTCACGGCGTGAGTTGGGGTGGGTAGTCTATGTTTGTTTTTCTATGTTGGTTTTTGAGTTCGGCCTAGTATGGTTCTAAAATCAGAGGCAGCTATCAATTGTTGTCCCTGATTGAGAATCATACTTAGGTAGCCTGGGTTTCACTTTTGGTTTGTGGGTGTTTGTTTTCCGTGTGAGTGTTTGGTCCACACGGTACTGTTTCGGTTTTCTTTCGGTCACTTTATTGTTTTATATTTCAGCTGTGCTTTGGTCCTCCTCTCTTTCTCCCGAAGACAACCCTTACAAGAGCGTTGGGCCAGTAACCGAAAAGCTGCAGGTTTGAATCCCCGAGTTGACTAGGTGAAAAATCTGTCAACGTGCCTTTGAGCAACATAAATGTTCTATTGGACAATGAAACAGTGTGGAAGCGTTCCATCTCCAACAGCATCTGCCAGTGACCCCCTGATTTGGTTGACTCCCTGTAGGGATATGCGGTATCTGAGAGACAGTGGGGTCATTCCAACTCAAAAGCATAAGAAAGAGGATTTTGACACTCATCATCTCCGATTGTTCTGAAATTGTTTCTGTTGTTAGAAACGATCCTGTAATATTATCTTGTTAAAATATAATTTGATCTCTCAAAAATCAAGCACATTGATTGCATCCAAATCTGACATTTGAATTCATAGGATTCGTATAATATTCAATAAATATAGTACCTAATGTCCGATTTGGACCAATCATTTTTCTAACAATGAGTTAGATATAACGAATCCAAAGAAATTGCCCACAGTCACCCATGGACCTCCCATACCCCATACCAATCCTACCATAACAACGAGTATATAGTATCAGTTCTCTATGTCAGACAAGTATTATGGAGCTGCAGCTCAGAGTATTGTTTCTTCATCCTATGTAATGTATTCTCAGTGAATTTGGCAATGTTTTTTTCTGCTGTTAGTTAGGGAAGTTGTTAGGTTTATGTCCCATCCTACATCCTGATAATACCATGTTCTGACCACTAGATGGTGTTGTTTCCTCCCCCTCAATATTAAAGGGATAGTTCACCCATATTACAAAATTAAATATTTGTTTCCTTACTCTGTCAGCAGTCTATGGACAAGGTTTGACAGCAATCGATGTTTACGTTTTGTTGTCCACTGTTTCAAAGGTTAACTTTTTTACATTGCTGGCTGCTTTTCCTTCACTCTGCGGTCCAACTCATCCCAAAAACCATCTCAATTGGGTTGAGGTCGGGTGATTGTGGAGGCCAGGTCATCTAATGCAGCCCTCCATCACTCTCCTTCTCGGTCAAATAGCTCTTACACAGCCTGGAGGTGTGCTGTGGTAGCCTTGCTGGTTAAGTGTGCCTTGAATTCTAAATAAATCACTGACAGTGTCACCAGCAAAGCACCCCCACACCTTCATAACTCCTCCATGCTTCACGGTGGGACCCACACATTTTGGAGATCATCCGTTCACCTACTCTGCATCTTTAAAGACATGGCTGTTGGAACCAAAAGTCTCAAATTTGGACTCGTCGGACCAAAGGACAGATTTCCACCGGTCTAATGTCCATTGCTCGTGTTTCTTGGCACAAGCAAGTCTCTTCTTATTATTTGTGTCCTTTAGTAGTGGTTTGTTTGCAGTAATTTGACTTTGAAGGCCTGATTCACGCAGTCTCCTCTGAACAGTTGATGTTGAGATGTGTCTGTTACTTGAACTCTTTCAAGTATTTATTTGGGCTACAATTTCTGAGGCTGGTAACTCTCATGAACTCATCTTCTGCAACAGAGGTAACTCTGGGTCTTCCTTTTCTGTGGCGGTCCTCATGAGAGCCAATTTCATCATAGAACTTGATGGTTTTTGCTTTAAAAGTTCTTGAAATGTTCCAGATTGACTGACCTTCGTGTCTTAAAGTAATGATGAGCTGTCATTTCTCTTTGCTTATTTGAGATGTTCTTGCCATAATATGGACTTGGTCTTTTACCAAATAGGGCTATCTTCTGTATACCACCCCTACCTTGTCCCAACAAAACTGATTGGCTCAAACGCATAAAGAAGGAAAGAAATTCCACAAATGAACTTTTAACAAGGCACACCTGTTAATTTAAATGCATTCCAGGTGACTACCTCATGAAGCTGGTTGAGATAATGTCAAGAGTGTGCAAAGCTGGCAAAGGGTGGCTGCTTTGAAGAATCTCAAATATAAAACATATTATTTGTTTTAACACTTTTTTGGTCACTACATGATTCCATATGTGTTATTTCACAGTTTTGATTCTACAATGTAGAAAATAGTACAAATAAAGAAAAACCCTTGAATGAGTAGGTGTGTTCAAACTTTTGACTGGTACTGTGTATATATAATTTATAAGTCCAAAAATGGATGTAGTAACTACAGATTATCAAAAGTGGACGAGTTTGAGCATGTGTACATTAGGCCTATGGATGTATTTTTTTTATCATCATCAATTATTGATTATTGATTGAGCAGTAAAAGCCCCACTTTTATTCCATAGGCTGGGATCTGCACTATGCAGCTTTTGCAAGAGTGCATTTTCACTGGCTGTCCACTGGTTTCAAAAACGATGATTTATAGGCAACTTAAACTTCTTGAATTCAATCAGTATTGGGTTCATATACACATTTGCGTTTATGAACAGCCATCCACATCATCCACAATCCATAAGGAGCGAATAGCTAAATGAGAGAACAGCAATGTGATTCACATCAATGCGCTGCATAGATATCAATAATAAGTGATATCCGTATCGCCTTAGAATAAACCACTGCTGTCATCCTTACCTCCAAGCGTTTATTCAAGTTGGATAATCACTGCATCCCCGTCGATGAGAATGGGGGGGTGCTCGGTCCTATTTTTCCTGTAGTCCACAATCATGTCCTTTGTCTTGATCACGTTGAGGGAGAGGTTCTTGTCCTCACACCACAAGGCCAGGTCTCTGGCCTCCTCCCTGTAGGCTGTCTTATCATTGTCGTTGATCAGGCCTACCACTGTTGTGTCATCGGCAAATTTAATGATGATGTTGGAGTCGTGCCTGGCCGTGCATGAGTGAACAGGGAGTACAGGAGGGGACTGATTACACACCCCTGAGGGGCCCCTGTGTTGAGGATCAGCATGGCGGATGTGTTGTTACCTACCCTTACCACCTGGGGGCGGCCTATCAGGAAGTCCAGGATCCAGTTGCAGATGGAGGTGTTTAGTCCCAGGATCCTTAGCTTAGTGATGAGCTTTGAGGCCACTATGGTGTTGAACGCTGAGCTGTAGTCAATGAATAGCATTCTCACGTAGGTGTTCCTTTTGTCCAGGTGGGAAAGGGCAGTGTGGAGTGCAATAGAGATTGCATCATCTGTGGATCTGTTTGAGCGGTATCCAAATTGGAGTGGGTCTGTTTTTCTGGGATAATGGTCTTAATTTGAGCCATTACAAGCCTTTCAAAGCACGGGTCTGTAGTCATTTGGGCAGGTTACCTTAATGCTCTTGGGCACAGGGACTATGGTGGTCTGCTTGAAGCATGTTGGTATTACACACTCAATCAGGGACATGTGAAAATGTGAATGAAGACACCTGCCAGTTGGTCAGCACATGCCCGGAGCACACGTCCTGCTAATCTGTCTGGTCCAGCGGCCTTGTGAATGTTGACCTGTTTAAAGGTCTTACTCATATCGGCTGCGGAGAGTGTGATCACACAGTCGTCTAGAACACCGATGCTCTCATGTATGCCTCAGTGTTGCTTGCCTCAAAGCGAGCATAGAAGTGATTTAGCTCGTCTGGTAGGCTCGTGTCACTGAGCAGCTTGCTGCTGTGCTTCCCTTAGTAGTCTGTAATAGTTTGCAAGCCTTGCCACATCCGACAAGCGTCGGAGCCGGTGTAGTACTATTCAATCTTAGTCTTGTATTGGCGCTTTGCCTATTTGATGTTTCATCTGAGGGCATAGCGGGATTTCTTATAAGCTTCCGGGTTAGAGTCCCACACCTTGAAATCGTCAGCTCTATTCTTTGCCTCAGAGCGAAGATTGCCTGTAATCCATGGCTTCTGGTTGGGGTATGTTTTATTTGATTTTTTAAATGTATTTGACCTTTATTTAAAACTAGGTATGCCAGTTGAGAACAAGTTCTCATTTACAACTACGACCTGGCCAAGATAATGCAAAGCAGTGCGACAAAAACAACAACCCAGAGTTACACATAAACAGTCAATATCACAATAGGAAAGAAAAATTGAAAGATCTGTGTATAGTGTGTGCAAATGCAGAAGAGTAGGGAGGTCTGTATGTACATACAGTGACTGTGGGGAAGACGTTCTCGATGCACTTATTGATAATGCCAGTGACTGATCTGGTGTACTCCTCAAAACATTCCTGCAAAACAGTCCTGTAGTTTAGCATCTGCTTCATCTGAGTCACTGGCGCTTCCTGCTTTAATTTTTGCTTGTAAGCAGGATTCAGGAGGATAGAATTATGGTCAGATTTGCCAAATGGAGGGCGAGGGAGAGCTTTGTACACGTCTCTGTGTGTGAAGTAAAGGTGATGTAGAATTGTTTTCCCCTCTGGTTGCGCATTTAACATGCTGATAGAAATGAGGTAAAACTGATTTAAGTTTCCCTGCATTCAAGTCCCCGTCCACTAGGAGTACCGCCTGGGTGAACAGTTTCCTGTTTGCATATTTCCTTATACAGCTGACTCAGTGCGGTCTTAGTGCCAGCGTCCGTCTGTGGTGGAAAATAAAACATTTATGAAAACTCTCTTGGCAAATAGTGTAGCTTACTCTACTTCAGGCGAGCAAAATCTAGAGACTTCCTTAGATTTTGTGCACCAGCTGTTGTTTACAAATATACACAGACCACCCCCCCCTCGTCTTACCGGAGTGTTCTGTTCTGTTTAGCCGGTACAGCGTATATCCCGCTAGCTGAATGTTTTCTATGTCGTCATTCAGCCATGATTCGGTGAAACATAAGATGTTACAGTTTTTGATGTCCAATTGGTAGGATATTCGTGATCATACCTCTCTAATTTATTGTCCAGTGATTGTACTTTGGCAAGTAATATTGATGGTAAGGGCAGACTTGTTGTTGGGGTGGGATTGGCGTGGGGTGTTGGGGGTCGCTGGGTGGCTTTCCACCATGTCTTTGGTCAAAAGCCACCCACGGAAAAATTAGTTTTGGTCCAAATAGAAAAGACTTTGGTCCAAATAACATGTAATGTACTCTATTTATTTAATATTATGTGAATCCGACATTTAAATGTCCAATTTGGGTGCAATCAATGAGCTTAATATTTCAACAAAATAGTGTTGCAGGAATGCTAATCTTATCTCTTTCTAACTACAGATTTCAGAACGATCTGAGAGGATGTGTGTCATGGTTTGGTGAAATGACATGGAACGACCCAGTGGGGTACCTCACTACAACATGCGGCTAGTGGCACCTTAATTGGGAAGGACGCAGGGCTGGCTCCAGGCATAAGCAAAGTCATTTTCTCTCCGCCCCATAGCAAAATGTGTAGAATTGCAGGACATTAACTTTTAAACTCTCCAGGAGGGGGGCCACTAAACAAATTGGCCCGCTTTTCAAATCTCGTCTTGGGCCCCAAAAAGGCCCTGGGCCGACGGGCTCATAGTATTGGCTGGAAAGGAATTAATGGAATGGTGTCAAACACATTAAACACATGGTTTCCATGGGTTTGATACCATTCCAGTCACCCCATTCCAGCAATTCTTATGAGCTGTCCTCCCCTCACCAGCCTCCTGATGCTCACTACCCAATCCTTACTAGAGAGACAGTGGGGTACCTCAATACCTTCCCAGCCCCCTACTCATTAATCACGGTACAATCTCTATTTATTTACTTATTCTAACTTATTTCTTCAGTTTAGCTACATTTAACAACATTAGCTAATGGAGTGCAGCACAGTTTGAGGGGAAAGTTGGACCTTTTCCAAACAATTGAGTCTTTACTGGGCTCAACTGCATGTAATTCAGATTTAACAGAAATCAACAGTTTCTATGGAGAGGAAACATAGTATGCTGTTGGATATGTTAGCCTTGATTGTTTTTAGTTGGTTAAATACACTACTGTATTTCATAGTCTTTAACATGCTTTAATCAATCTAATAGGATTAGAGAAAAATTGTGCTAGATCCTAAATACATGCTAGCCATGCCAGAATATGATGAACAATTTTGTTTGGCTGATGCAACGGTTCACTTGTTAAGTCCAATACCTTACTGAGAAATATGCAAGATGAGAGCATGGTGTAAATGCTTCTACTGTACAGTATGCACTGTACTGTATCAATTAATATTGAGGGGGAAAAGGTCATTACTTCATGAGATTGTACAGAGCATACTCATTTATTTAAATGTACAGTACTGATTCACATGCAATGGGATTTATTGTATTTAAGATACTCTTTAAAAAGTTATACATACATACCCTTTGTCTTCATGCAGGTCAAGGTGGTGCAGGAGTGCAGTAGGCAGGCAGAGGTATGGAGAGCAAAGACACAATTGTAAGAATGGTACTTTCACATACAGATGTAGGGTCTTAATTTGATCACTCTTTTGTTGCTGAGATTGACATTTTTATGGGCTCAACTGCATGTCATTCAACTGATCAAGCAACATTCTGGAATAAACATTCAATCTTGGTGCTGCAGATAAATTTTGCTGTGACAATACGGTCCAAATCCTACATCTGTACATACACAACAAATCTCCCACACATACTGTGTACATTTACATTTACATTTAAGTCATTTAGCAGACGCTCTTATCCAGAGCGACTTACAAATTGGTGCATTCACCTTATGACCTCCAGTGGAACAGTAGTGCATCTAAATCTTTTCAGGGGAAGGGGGGGTGAGAGGGATTACTTTATCCTATCCTAGGTATTCCTTAAAGAGGTGGGGTTTCAGGTGTACGCCCACTCACACAAATAGAAATACATGTATTGCATGCCAGTACACACACATGCATACAAAGATACGGTTTGGTACTTGTATGCAAAAGATATGCAACAGTAGATTTTCAATTGAATTATTTAGGAGCTTAATTTACTTAGCATAATAGTGCTAATTTGCCATTTTCCTATGAAACCATTATGAGAATGAGATTATACAGCATGCCTACACCATTAGGATAAACCAGAGTCGAACAGCACTTCTTCTAGTATTGGCATGTCAAAATAAATATACTGTACATTTGAAGGAATATTCCAACATAACTCCTGTCTCCTGGAAATACATATTTCACTATTAATTTATCACAATTGCATTAAAATGATACTATATGTTGATGAACAACATGGCTGTTGCATGGCTCAAGTCAATGTACTGCTGTAGGTGCTCACTGCTTGGGGTTCTGAAATTGGTATCATGATTATTAGAGCTTGAACCCCCCCGCCTTTAACCCAATGTCTTTAAACTGACAAGCACAAAATGAAGGTTCTGGTTAGAATTGTGTATAGATTTTTGAGAGAGAATGGTGCAACATTTAGAAATTGATTTTGCGAGGTTTTCGGCCCAAATAAAAAAAATGAACATTCATGTCTTATCCTACACAGACCATTATACAAATAATCTGTGTTCTTTGCAACACACGCACGCACGCACGCACGCACGCACGCGCACGCACGCACGCACGCACACACACACACACACACACACACACAGGATGTGTTACTGGAGAATTCATATATCCATCCCCACATTCTTCCCCGGGGATGTGTGGCTAGAGATTTCACATAGCCACTCTGACCCTGTGGCCCTAAACATGATGGGGATGGCTATGTACATAGACCACACATTGTGGGTTACATATAACAAGATGGAGTAAATGGCATAAAAGCGATGTATAATGGCATACTTGGACTGTATGATCATAATCCATAGAAATAATTGGGAGTATTACGTTAGATGTTGTTACAGGCCTGCTTCTACAAGAGTAAAAGGAATTAATCGTTTTCATGGCTCTAGGCAGCATCCATCTCTGTATGACGTGTGCAATTCTTAACTTTTCTAAAATGAGTAGTATGGTTGAGGGTTTCCAATCTATTCTGGAAAAGATCCCTGCGATCCCCCTCGCTCCTGGAGTGGGAGAAAGAACATGATTTATGATGCGCTGCTGATACAATAATGCAAAGCCACGGAGGAAAGTTTTAACTGATGCTTTCAAGATCGGCTAATGAACTGCTTATTGGCAGAGGAAGTTTTTGGGGAAGTGTGTTGTGTTGGGTGGGTGGTGGTGGGCAGGATCCATGGAGCTCGTACAGTACAACAGATGGGGGTGTTTGTTAGGGCTGCGCTCTCCAACACTGTAGCCTTGGTAACAGCATAGGAAAATGGCAGATGCTTACATGGTGGGGTGATGAACAATGCAAAAAATATATGACAATGTCCCCGTTTTTAAATTAATACCAGTTTCGATCAACATAGTGAGAAGCGCAATGGACCACCAACATACAAAGGAATCCACTTGATATGCCCAGCTATAGCTGCTGTCATAGTGCTGTTATACATTTAAAAAACTAAATTACACAGAAAACACATTGGAAATGCCAGTTCATACCAGTTTCCTATTAGTGGATGACACTGTGTTTATTTACTAAACATGACATTTATGTGTAGGGCCTATCATCGCTCTCGGCTCTCTTTAAGAACATGGATAGGAGGGGTTGTAACTTGCAAATGAACCTGAGGAACATTATGTCAAAGACGAATGTCACCACAACACCTTAGGGAGGAAGGGACCACTATTCGTTTTACATTTCTATGTAGATGAGCTTTCATAGCCGTGTGAATAGCTAATGTGTTTATTATGCTTATCAATTAAGGCCCTTCTCTGGGGTGAGAGCAGGCAGATGGGAATACAGCTGTGTGGAGTCAGAAAATTATCTCTGCCATTATCACTGGTTGACATTTATTGGGATGTCTCATGTACTGGAGGCAGCTCTGCAGGGTCGTCACTATCTGGCAGAGCCACAAAGTAATCAAATCTGATTTAAACCTAACCCTAACCTTAACCCTAACCTTAACCACACTGTTAACCTTATGCCTAACCATAACCTTAAATTACGACCAAAAAGCAACAACAGCAATAATTCATTTTTACAATATATAGTCAAAATGTTTACTTTGCAGCTGGCCTATCTAGTGGAAATCGCTCCACCTCCAGGACAAGAGTCATCCCAATAAACGTCTGCACCATGTGCCATTATCAGGGCTAATCTCCCAGGCAGACATGCACAGCACAGATCTGACAATGCACAGAACCCACACAGCCATAAGAAACTATGCTAAGACAGTCTGTGCTGTGTTAATATTGTAGATTGCATGTAAATAAATACCATTCATATTGTATGTCAATTCAACTTTGCTGAAAGAATATGATTAGGAAAGTAAAATTGGTCCTATCCATTTCTGTTCCTGTGGTTTCAGCACAGCTCTTATACAGGGCCCCAATTTCCTTTTCCCAGCATGCATCTGTGGTCCGCCCAGCACCCTGATGTGGCTGTTGTGTCTGGGCTGTTATTCTCTGAGTCACACTGTGATAAACCCATTCCATTACAGAGACATGTCTCATGTACCATGCGGTCTGGTAGCTTTTTGTGATCATCACAATACAAGACAGACATGCCAGTTGTTCAATTACATTTTCCAAACAGAGGACAGAGCTTATGTAAGGGTAGATAAGGGTAGATAAGCTTGAAGAAATGAAAGCGCAATGAAATGGTCGAACAAATGTTGCATACAAACTAATCAAAAACTGTACATGATTCAAAACCTTACTGACAGAATATCCTTAAGTCTTGAGGTTTTGCTTGCCTGAGGTAGATCTCATGATAAGCTGTAGACCACATGATTTACCAAGAGAGTTTTCATCTATAATTTTTGTAGCTGTCTATTTACCACCAGAAACCGATGCTGGCACTAAGACCACACTCAATGAGCTGTATAAAGCCATAAGCAAACAAGAAAATGCTCATCCAGAGGCGGTGCTCCTAGACTTGAATGCAGGAAACCTTAAATCCGTTTTACTTCACTTCTACCAAAATGTTTACTCCACACATAGAGACGCGTAAAAAGCTCTCGTTCGCCCTCCATTTGGCATATCTGACCATAATTAAATCCTCCTGATTCCGGCTTACAAGCAAAAACTAAAGCAGGATGTACCAGTACATCAATACGGAAGTGGTCAGATGGCGCAGATGCTAAGCTACAGGACTACTTTGCTAGCACAGACTGGAATATGTTCTGGGACTCATCCGATGGCATTGAGGAGTATATCACATCAGTCACTGGCTTCATAAATAAGTGCATCGATGATGTTGTCCCCACAGTGACCATACGTACATACCCCAACCAGAAGCCATGGTTTACAGGCAAAATCAGCATTGAGCTAAAGGGTAGAGCTGCCACTTTCAAGGAGTGGGACTCTAATTTGGACACTTATAATAAATACTGCTATGCCCTCAGACAAACCATCAAAAAGGCAAAGTGTAAATACAGGACTAAGATTGAATTCTACTACACCGGCTCCGATGCTCGTCAGATGTGGCAGGGCTCGCAAACTATTACAGACTACAAAGGGAAGCCCAGCTGCGAGCTGTCCAGTAACACAAGCTGACCAGACAAGAATTACTTCTATCCGCGCTTCGAGGCACGCAACTGTCGTGTCTTTGGCTATGCCGGATTAAGTGATATTACATGATATTCTATAAAATAATTTCTCCGTAATTAATATCACCTGATTGAGCTAATCATGTAAATGTAATTAACTAGAGAGTCTGGCACCACGAAATAATATTTATAGAGCTGTTATCTTCCGAATAAACTCTTAAAGACCTAGTAATATTTTACATCAATAGCAGACAACATTAATCTTAATTTTACTTCAGTCTCATAATCTGAAAGTTGTAAATTCTTGGTTATCTGCAAGAACCCTGGCTAACAAGTTGAATCAGCAATACAAAATTGGGTTTAATCATTTATTTACTAAATACCTAAATACCTAATCACACATAATTCACATACACGTAATTAAATCATAACTTGATTACAAATGAAGTCATAAAGGAAAACGTCCCTAGCAGGCGGAACAGATATGATGGCTTGTTACACAAAGGAAAAGGGGCCGGGTTGAGTGAAAGAGCGGAAAGACAGGAAAAAAGGCGAAGCTGTGCTATCGTAAATACAGTATCTTATGCATTCTAAATTACCGCCCATTTGGAAAAGGAAAACGCAATAAATATTTACTCTGAACTGCGCTTCAGTAGGTTGGTGGTAGATGGAAGGCCATGTTTGCAAACCGAGTCCTCTGTCCTTTGAAGAATGCCTCTGGTTGTCAATTGGATACGTTGTAGTAACTTCGCTGTGTGATAGACGGGATACTCTATCTGTTCCTTCCCAGCCTGCGTTTGCAGCTGTGGTCGCTAACTCAACAGCTAGGAGGTATCACTTCTGTAGTGAATAAGAGTTCAAAGTTCATACCATTCGCAACCAAAGCTCCTGCTGATGTTGGCTTCATCCTGTAGTTATTTTCTGAACCATTCTAACATAGGATCGTCATCCTACCTCATCGGAACAGGAAGTTCTATTGTCGTCAAGGGCTTATATAGGATGGGCGAAAAGGGTTGTGTGTCATAGTTTACAACCTCTGTCTCTTCACGTGGGCGGGCCACTGAGTGAGCAGCAATATCTTATGAAAACCCACACATCACATTTTAGAAGGTAAAGTAACACTTCATCCCATCATACATCATTTCATATTCAAACATTTAAATTGAACAACAATTCCATGTGAATCCGATAACTCTGATGTGTAGACTTTCCACTGTAGAGTTTATGTAATCTTATCATTGATGAGAATGTCTCAGATGACAACCGAACTGACATCATATTCATTAAGTACCACCGCATATGTTCAATTGTTCGGATTACCAGAATATAGTTAATTTCCCCCCACCTCCTGAAGTTCTCAGAATCTCTATGTTAACCAAGTTTTTTTAAATGTAACCTCAGTAGGTTAGAGAGAGGAAAAAAGGGGGGAAGAGGTATTTATGACTGTCATAAACCTACCCCCAAGGCCAACGTCATGACACAACACTGAAGCATGCATGAGAGCACCAGCTGTACCCGATGACTGTGTGATCACACTCGCCGTAGCCGATATGAGTAAGACTTTTAAACAGGGCCAGATGGATTAGCAGGACGTGTACTCCGAGCATGCGCGGGCATACTGGCAAGTGTCCTCACTGACGTTTTCAACCTGTCCCTGGTCGAGTATGTAATACCTACATGTTTCAAGAAGACCACCATAGTCCATGTGCCCAAGAACACCAAGGCAACCTGCCTAAATGACTACAGACCAGTAGCACTCACCTCTAGCCATGAAGTGCCTCGAAAGGCTGGTCATGGCTTACATCAACACCATTATCTGAGAAACCCTAGACCCACTCCAATTTGCATGCCGCCCCAACAGATCCACAGATGATGCAATCCCTATTGCACTCAACACTGCCCTTTCACACCTGGACAAAAGGAACACCTATGTGAAAATGCTATTCATTGACTACACCATAGTGCCCTCAAAGCTCATCACTAAGCTAAGGTGTGACTTTTATATAAAAACAATATTTCAACTTTATTTAACCAGGTAGGCCAGTTGAGAACAATTTCTCATTTACAACTGCTACCTGGCCAAGATAAAGCAAAACAGTGCGACAAAAACAACAACACAGAGTTACACATGGGATAAAGTACAGTCAATAACACAATAGAAAAATCTATGTACAGTGTCTGCAAATGTAGTAAGATTAGGGAAGTAAGGCAATAAATAGGCCATAGAGGCAAAATAATTACAATTTAGCATTAACACTGGAGTGATAGATGTGCAGATGATGATGTGCAAGTAGAGATACTGGGGTGCAAAAGAGCAAGAAGATAAATAACACTATGGGGATGAGGTAGTTGGGTGTGCTATTTACAGATGGGCTGTGTACAGGTACAGTGATCGGTAAGCTGTTGTGACAGCTGATGCTTAAAGTTAGAGAGGGAAATATAAGTCTCCAGCTTCAGTGATATTTGCAGTTCATTCAAGTCATATGCAGCAGAGAACTGAAAGGAAAGGCGGCCAAAGTAGGTGTTGGCTTTGGGGATGACCAGTGAAATATACCTGCTGGAGCGAGTGCTACAGGTGGGTGTTGCTATGGTGATCAGTGAGCTGAGATAAGGTGGGGCTTTACCTAGCAAAGACGTATAGATGACCTAGAGCCAGTGAGGTTGGTGACGAATATGTAGCGAGGGCCAGCCAACGAGAGCATACAGGTCGCAGTGGTGGGTAGTATACAGGGCTTTGTTGACAAAACGGATGGAACTCTGATAGACTGCATCCAATTTTCTGAGTAGAGTGTTGGAGCCTATTTTGTAAATGACATCGCCGAAGTCAAGGATCGGTAGGGTAGTCAGTTTTACGAGGGTATGTTTGGCAGCATGAGTGAAGGAGGCTTTTTTGCGAAATGGGAAGCCAATTCTAGATTTAATTTTGGATTGGAGATGCTTAATGTGAGTCTGGAAGGAGAGTTTACAGTCTAACCAGACACCTAGGTATTTGTAGTTGTCCACATATTCTAGGTCAGAACTGTCCAGAGTAGTGATTATATTCGGGCAGGCGGGTGTGGGCAGCAATCGGTTGAAGAGCATGCATTTAGTTTTACTAGCATTTAAAAGCAGTTGGAGGCAACGGAAGGAGTGTTGTATGGCATTGAAGCTCGTTTGGAGGTTTGTTAACACAGTGTCCAAAGAAGGGCCAGATGTATACAGAATGGTGTGGTCTGCGTAGAGGTGGATCAGAGAATCACCAGCAGCAAGAGCAACATCATTGATATATACAGAGAAAAGAGTCGGCCCGAGAATTGAACCCTGTGGCACCCCATAGAGATTGCCAGAGGTCCGGACAACAGGCCCTCCTATTTGACACACTAAACTCTATCTGAGAAGTATTTGGTGAACCAGACGAGGCAGTCATTTGAGAAACCAAGGCTATTGAGTCTGCCAATAAGAATGCGGTGATTGACAGCGTCGAAAGCCTTGGCCAGGTCGATGAAGACGGCTGCACAGTACTGTCGGTTAAGACGGTTATGATATCGTTTAAGACCTTGAGCGTGGCTGAGGTGCACCCACGACCAGCTCGGAAACCAGATTGCATAGTGGAGAAGGTACAGGGGATTCGAAATGGTCGGTGATCTGTTTATTAACTTGGCTTTCGAAGATTTTAGAAAGGCAGGGAAGGATGGATATTGATCTATAACAGTTTGGGTCTAGAGTGTCTCCCCCTTTTGAACAGCTTTGCAATCTTTGGGGATCTTCAGACGATACGAAAGAGAGGTTGAACATGCTTTTAATAGGTGTTGCAACGGCAGGGACTTGGGCAAGTTTCTGTGGTGGGGGGTGCAGACCTGTTTGCCGGGGTAGAGGTAGCCAGGTGGAAAGCATGGCCAGCTGTAGTAAAATGCTTATTGAAATTTTCGATTATCGTAGATTTATCGGTTGTGACACTGTTTCCTAGCCTCAGTGCAGTGGGCAGTTGGGAGGAGGTGCTGTTATTCTCCATGGTCTTTACATTGTCCCAAAACTTTTTGGAATTAGTGCTACAGGATGCAAATTTATGTTTGAAAAAGATAGCCGTGGCTTTCCTAACTGACTGTGTATATTGGTTCCTGACTTCCCTGAAAAGTTGCATATCGCGAGAGCTATTCGATGCTAATGCAGAACACCACAGGATGTTTTTGTGCTGGTCAAGGGCAGTCAAGTCTGGGGCAACCAAGGGCTATATCTGTTCTTAGTTCTACATTTTTTGAATGGGGCATGCTTATTTAAGATGGTGAGGAAAGCACTTTTAAAGAGCAACCAGGCATCCTCTACTGATGGGATGAGGTCAATATCCTTCCAGGATACCCGGGCCAGGCCTGATCGCTGAAGTGTTTTAGGGAGAGTTTGACAGTCATGAGGGGTGGTCGTTTGACCGCTGACCCATTACGGACGCAGGCGATGCGGCAGTGATCGCTGAGATCCTGGTTGAAGACAGCAGAGGTGTATTTAGAGGGCAAGTTGGTCAGGGTGATATCTAAGAGCGTGCAAATGGTTACAAATTTAGGGTTGTACCTGGTAGGTTCCTTGATAATTTGTGTGAGTTTGAGGGCATCTAGCTTAGATTGTAGGGTGGCCGGGGTGTTACGCAAATCCCAGTTTAGGTCAACTAACAGTACGAACTCTGAAAATAGATCGGGGGCAATCAATTCACCAATGGTGTCCAGGGCACAGCTGGGGGCTGAAGGGCGTCTATAATAAGCGGCAACGGTGAGAGACTTTCTGGAAAGATGGATTTTTAAAAGTAGAAGCTCAAATTGTTTGTGCACAGACCTGGATAGTATGACAGCCTGCAGAGTTCTATCTCTGCAGTAGATTGCAACTCCGCCCCCTTTGACAGTTCTATCTTGTCGGAAAATGTTGTAGTTGGGGATGGAAATGTCCGAGTTTTTGGTGGCCTTCCTAAACCAGGATTCAGACATGGCTAGGACATCAGGGTTGGCGGTGTGTCCTAAAGCAGTGAATAAAGCAAACTTAGGGAGAAGGAATCTGATGTTAACATGCATGAAACCAAGGCTTTTATGGTAACAGAAGTCAACAAATGAGAGTGCCTGGGGCCTGGGAATAGGTGTGGTGGTGGGGGCTACAGGGCCTGGGTTAACCTCTACATCACCGGAGGAAGAGAGGAGTAGGATAACGGTACTGCTATAGGCTATAAGAACTGGTTGACTAGTGCATTGGGAACAGAGAATAAAAAGAGAAGATTTTTGGGCATGGTGGAATAGATTCATGGCATAATGAACAGACAAGGGTATGGTAGGATGTGACTACAGTGGAGGTAAACCTAGGCATTGAGTGACGGTGAGAGTGGTAGTGTCTCTGGAGGCACCAGTTAAGCCAGGTGAGGTCTCTGCATATGTGGCAGGGTGGGACAAAAGAGCTATCTAAGGCCTGTTTGGTGGGGTTGGGGGCTCTACAGTGAAATAAAACAATAATAACTAACCTAAACAGCAGTAGACAAGGCATATTAACATTAGGGAGAGGCATGTTTAGCCGAGTGATCATGGGGTCTAATGAGCAGCAATAGGTGGACCAGGGAGCTGTTCGGAAGTCGCTACTACGCTAGGCGTGCTAGAGACATGGCGATTCAGAAAGCTAGCGGGCCAGGGCTAGCGGGCCGGTGCAAGCAGATGGGTCTACTGTGATGTCGCAATGGAAAGGCCTGTCGAAATCTCCTCGGACGATTACGTCGGCAGACCAGTCATGATGGATCGGCAGGGCTCCGTGTCAGCAAAATGGGTCCAGGCCAATTGGAAAAATATATATTTTAGCCCAATAAATAGTTGGAAGACCTCCCGGCTACCCGGGAGATGGGCCTAGCTCGAGGCTAGCTCAAGGCTAACTGGTGCTTCCTTCGGGACAGACGCGATAGCCAGCAGTAGCCACTCAGGTTGCAGCTAGCTTGCTGCAATGATCCGGTCTAATGGTCCAGAGCTTGCAGTAGGAATCCGATGATGTGGTAGAGAAAAAGCAGTCCGGTATGCTCTGGGTTGATATCGCACTGTGCAGACTGGCAGGTATTGACCAAGCTGAAGCTGGCTGGTGTCCGTGTTAACGGTGTAGACCGCTGCTAGTGGCTAACTACCTTTTAGCTAGTTAGCTGGCTAGCTCTGATGGGGGTTCCGGTAGGCCTCATCATCGACAACAATGAGACAGCCTATAGGGAGGAGGTCAGGGACCTGGAAGAGTGGTGCCAGGACAACAATCTTTCCCTCAACGTGATCAAGACAAAGGAGATGACCGTGGACTACATGAAAAGTAGGGCCGAGCACACCCCCATTCTCATCAACGGGACTGTAGTGGAGCAGGTTGAGAGCTTCAAGTTCCTTGGTGTCCACATCACCAACAAATTATCCTGGTCCAAACACACCAAGACAGTCGTGGAGAGGACACGACAATGCCTGTTCCCCCTCAGGAGACTGAAAAGATTTGTCATGGGTCCAAAGATCCTCAAAAGGTTCTTCAGCTGCACCATCGAGAGCATCCTGACCCGTTGCATCACCTCCTGGTATGGCAATTGCTTGGCATCTGACCGCAAAGCGTTACAGAGGGTAGTGCGTACGGCCCAGTACATCACTAGACTGTTCTGTCTGCTACCGCACGGCAAGCGGAATGCCAAGTCTATGTACAAAAGACAGCTTCTACCTCCAAGCCATAAGACTGCTGAACAATTAATCAAATGGCCACACTACCTACATGTACAAATGACCTCAACTAACGTACCCGCACGTTGACTCGGTACCGGTACCCCCTGTATATAGTCTCGTTATTGTTATGTAATTTTCTTGCGTTACTTTTGGATTTAATTTTTCAACTTTCGTTTATTGAGTAAACATTTTCTTAACTCTATTTGTTGAACTACGTTGTTGATTAAGGGCTTGTAAAGTAAGCATTTCACTGAAAGGTCTACCTACACCTGTTGTATTCGGAGCATGTGACGAATAAAATGTGATTTGATTTGATACTGTGAGTAATTTGATCTCTTGGGATTGTGAGTGATCATGAGAAATGAGACTTCCTGTCTAAGGTCTCTTTCCCGCTCTGGCCACTTCCTCCATCTCATATACCTATCGCCTTTCATCTTTCTGATCTACTATCATCTTTCCCTTTTCCATATCTCTATCTCTTTTCATGAGAGTATGATACAGACTAAGTCTCTCGCTGGCAAAAAAAAAGGCTCCCTGCCAACTGATATTGAGAGAATCGGAAAAAATGAAGGAAACGTCAAAGAGATGATTAATTAATGTTTCAATTAATTCAGACCGATGGATGGCCTACATATATGAGAAACCAACATTTCTGTTACAACTACAGCTAGATGCATAATAAATGTGCATTTTATGATTATATATTATTATATTTACAAAATGTCACAAAGTTTAGTAATGAATTATATATTTTTCAGTTCCATTATGTGTAGTTTTGCGAGGGTGCTGAGGCGACATTGGGACATTGGGAAATCAGAGTGGGGAGGGAGTTTGTGGTCTACATATGGGCTATGAATTGCTCTGAATATCTTGGAGATGCTTGTAAAGGCTGATGATTACTCTGAAGAATATACAATATGCTTCTTATACATAGGTCTACTTTTAGCATGTCACCGATGTACAAGTAATGTAACTGTCATCTGGCCACTCAGAAACAAATGTTCTCAAGGCCTTTGTACTATTCTAACATATATAGCCTGTCTTCTCTTGAGAGCCAGGTCTGCCTACAGCAGCCTCTCTCAATAGCATTGCTCACTGAGTCTGTACATACACTCAGAAAAAAAGGTGCTATCTAGAATCAAAAAGGGTTCTTCGGCTGTCCCCGTAGGAAAACCCTTTGAATAACCCCTTTTGGTTCCAGGTAGAACCATTTTCTGTTCCATGTTGAACCCTTTCCAGAGAGGGTTCTACATGGAACCCAAAATAATTTTACATGGAACCAAAAAGGGTTCTCCTATGCGGACAGACCCAGAACCCTTTTGGAACCATTTTTTCTAAGAGTGTAGTCAAAGATTTCCTTAATTGTGGGTCAGTCACAGTGGTCAGGTAATCTGCCACTGTTTACACTCTGTTTACGTTCAAATAGCATTCCAGGTAGCTTTTTTTGGGGTTAATTCTGTCAAGTGATTATCTTTTTGTTTTCTTATGATTTGGTTGGGTCTAATTGTGTTGCTGTCCTGGGGCTCTATGGGGTCTGTTTGTGAACAGAGCCCCAGGACCAGCTTGCTTAAGGGACTCTTCTCTAGGTGCATATCTCTGTAGGCGATGGCTTTGTTATGGAATATTTGGGAATCACTTCCTTTGAGGTCTCGGTCTCTCTCGGTCTCTCTCTCTCTCTCTCTCTCTGTCTCTCTCTCAGGGTCTCTCTCTCTCTCTCTCTCTCTCAGGGTCTCTCTCTCTCTCTCTCTCTCTCTCTCTCTCTCTCTCTCTCTCTCTAAGGGGCTCTCTCTCTCTCTCTCTCTCTCTCTCAGGGTCTCTCTCTCTCTCTCTCTCAGGGTCTCTCTCTCTCTCTCTCTCTCAGGGTCTCTCTCTCTCAGGGTCTCTCTCAGGGTCTCTCTCTCTCTCTCTCTCTCTCTCTCTCTGTCTCTCTCTCTCCTGTCTCTCTCTCTCCTCTCTCTCTCTCTCTCTCTCACTCTCGCTCTCTCTCTCTCTCTCTCTCGCTCTCTCTCTCTCAGGGTCTCTCTCTCTCCTGTCTCTCTCTCTCCTGTCTCTCTCTCTCCTCTCTCTCTCTCTCTCTCTCTCTCTCGCTCTCGCTCTCTCTCTCTCTCTCTCTCTCTCACGCTCTCTCTCAGGGTCTCTCTCTCTCTCTCTCAGGGTCTCTCTATCTCTCTCTCTCAGGGTCTCTCGATCTCTCTCTCAGGGTCTCTCTCTCTCTCTCTCTCTCTCAGGGTCTCTCTCAGGGTCTCTCTCTCTCTCTCTCTCTAGCAAGTGAAATGGGTGAAATAAACAATAAAAAGTGAACAGTAAATATATATACAGTGTTATAACGATGTGTAAATAGTTTACAGTACAAAGGGGAAAATAAATAAACATAAATAAATACTGTGATTGCACGCTGTGTATTTCACCCAGGTAGATATGAGATTTTATCAAAATTGGATTTGTTTTCAAATTCTTTGTGGGTCTGTGTAATCTAAAGGAAATATGTGTCTCTAATATGGTCATACATTTGGCAAGAGGTTAGGAAGTGCAGCTCAGATTTCACCTCATTTTGTGGGCAGTGTGCACATAGCCTGTCTTCTCTTGATAGCCAGGTCTGCCTACGGCGGCCTTTCTCAATGCAAGGCTGCTCACTGAGTCTGTACATAGTCAAAGCTTTCCTTAATTTTGGGTCAATCACAGTGGTCAGGTATTCTGCCACTGTGTACTCTCTGTTTAGGGCCCCATCTCTCTCTCTGTTTCCTTACATTCCCATTCTTTCACAAACAGAGCTGTACAGTATGCAGTTGTCGGCCAGGGGATTCCTATGGGAGGTGAGCTAAGACAGCCAGCCTCTCTCTGTTCTACCAGACTGTGGTGGAATCCACTAATCGGCTTTGTGGCCAAACCTGATAAAGCCTCGTTCAAGATCAGGCCAAGTTTGAGTGTGCCAGATCCCTGTGTCCCGTGTGAGGAGCACAGAGATGAGACGAGGCCCAGCCCATTGTCTTAGAGTCCACTGTCTCCACTGTCTTGTCTGTCTGTGAGAGAGGCTGTGTGAGAAGCTGTCTGTGAGTGCTTAGCCCAGTTTGAGGAGGCAGTGTCAGCCCTACAGCTGGTGTCTCCCTGAGACACATTCACATGACATTGTCTTTATACACACTCTCAGTGTAGGGTCTTCCTGTCAGATATATACATATACACACAAACACCATCTTCTACGGTACTGGCTACTAAGGAGTATGGATGAAAGTTTTTGATTAACAGTCATTAAGATATACATGTGTATGTGTCTTGTATTGTTGAGTGGGGGCTAAAAGTTGAGAAGGGATTAGGATATCTGTCCTTATCCGCACCTCCTCACACACTGTAGTGGTTCATCTTTGAGATGCTTAGATCTGATCCATGAGGTTTGGGCACATAAACAGTCGCAGAGCCCACAGCCTGTAGAACAATCCTTTCCCAGGCCCAAAGATGATTAGCACTTCCTCCTTAGACCCTCTGATCGTCTACTGTAAGATGACTTCATTATCATCTCCTACACCTGATTTCCTGTTACGCTTTAGATACAGAATGTTTTGTTACCACAATCAATTACATTCCTGGAATGTTTTTATTAGGGGGGCAATTTCACAGGTTACGTAGAAACAACACTGTGCAAGGCTGTGCTCAATGTGTCAATTACAGCAGACACACACGAAAGGCATTCCTAGCAACAGCAGTTTATCAAATACATCTACAACATAGAAACATCATAATACATTGGTTCATTCCACCTTGGGGAGTAACAGAGAAAGCTATTGTAGATCAACCGATGAGAGGATTTTAAAAAATTCCGATTTTAGACTGATTAATATCCACAACACGGCTGGCTCTAAGCTGTGTTGCAATCTTGATAAATAACACTCTCTACTGTCTGAAATCAAGAAGAGCCATTTAGAGCGCTTCAGTCATTATTACAGTATTAATATCATTATCATTGCATGGCTCATACTTTTTCACTGGCCCTCTTTATAGACCAATTAAATAATAGTTTAGCTGGAGTGCACATTGAAGCATTACACCTGAGGTGTTGCGAGAGAGGCCGGCAGGAATGTAAATGCGAAGATAGAGGTGGCTGCTCTGACTTAGATAAGAAATTCGTTGACAAATAACCTTGACGATAATAGAGTTGCAACTCCTACACAATTATCAGTACGCCAACACTTTTACACTCCCAATTGTTATATTTACTGGAAAGGGTCTCAGGTACAGTTATGACCGAAAATAATAAGATGAGCAAAAAAAGACTGTATAAACTAAATAATACAAATACTGAGCTATATTGTCTGCCCCCCAAAATGGGAAGTTATATTATTTCATACTAATACAATTGCTCAGAGAAAGAGATTTTAGTAAGTAATAATAAAATATAATCTCAAATTATTGGCACCCGTTTTCAATACTCTGGCACCCTCCCCTTGCGAGGATAACGACACTGAGACTTTCTCTCAAATGTTTTATGAGATTGGAGAACACATTGGGAGGGTTCTTAGACCATTCTGCGGGGCAGAAACCTCACGGAATTCTTGCAGGGCAGAAACCTCAGAGTTTTCCCCAAGATTTCCATGCACAGCGTCTATTTGCACCCCTACTGGATGGAAACTACAAATGTAACGGCTGTGCTCAATGCAATGGCACTTATAAATGTAGATCCTTCAAAACACCCCAAAACAGGGAAACAGATCCCAATCCAAGGTGTTATCACATGCTCCACTAAGGCAGTTATTTATCTTATAACTTGTCCTTGTGGTAAAAATGATGTGGGTAAAACAAAGCACAAATTAAAAGTACGTATCTCGGAGCATCGGAGCACCATTAGATGCAAAAACTCTACTTACCAAGTTGCGGCCCACTTTTTGGAAGAAAACCACTCGATTTCGTCTCTACGTTATATTGGCATCGAACATGTCACCCTCCCTAGGAGAGGGGGGGACCTCGACAATTTATTGTCAAAACGAGAGCCTGCCTGGATCTTTAATTTAAAGACTCTTGCTCCCTTCGATCTCAACATAAACTTTGATCTGAAGCCATTCTTGTGATTTTGCTATTGTAAATGCTTATGTAGCCAAATTGTATCTATGATCGTACGCTATCCATTTACAGTGGGGCAAAAAAGTATTTAGTCAGCCACCAATTGTGCAAGTTCTCCCACTTAAAAAGATGAGAGAGGCCTGTGATTTTCATCATAGGTACACTTCAACTATGACAGACAAAATGAGAAACAAAATCCAGAAAATCCCATACTAGGATTTTTAATGAATTTATTTGCAAATTATGGTGGAAAATAAGTATTTGGTCAATAACAAAAGTTTATCTCAATACTTTGTTATATGCCCTTTGTTGGCAACGACAGAGGTCAAACGTTTTCTGTAAAACGTTTAATCCCAGTGCAAATGTTTCAATCAAGACTACAATGATATAACTAGATGTGGCAGTTTAATTACTCTCATCTTTTCGATGGCAATCAAACAGGCAAAACGTCAGTACAGAGACAAAGTGGAGTCACAATATAACGGCTCAGACACGAGACGTATGTGGCAAGGGTTTACAGACAGTCACGGATTACAAAGGGAAAACCAGCTAGGTCGCGGACACCAATGTCTTACTCCCGGACAAGATAAACACCTTCCTGCTTTGAGGATAACACAATGCCACCGACGTGGCCCGTTCCCAAGGACTGAGAGCTCTCGTTATCCGAGACCGACATAAGACATTTAAGCGCGTTGACCCTCACAAGGCTGCCGGCCCAGATGGCTTCCCTAGCCGCGTCCTCAGAGCATGCGCAGACCAGCTGGCTGGAGTGTTATATTCAATCTCTCCCTATCCCAATCTGTTGTCCCCACTTGTTTCAAGATGTCCACCATTGTTCCTGTACCCATTTAAGCAAAAGTAGCTGAACTAAATGACTATCGCCCTGTAGCACTCACTTCTGTCATCATGACAGGCTAGTTAAGGATCCTATCACCTTCACCTTACCTGACACCCTAGCCCCCCTAAATTTTCATACTGCCCCAATAGATCCACAGAAGATGCAATCACCATCCAACTACACACTGCCCTATCCCATCTGGACTAGACGAATACCTATGGAGGAATGCTGTTCATTGACTATTGCGTTATTGGATCTCTGGAGACATTCTGGACTCTGATATTAATATTACATTTACATTACATTTAAGTCATTTAGCAGACGCTCTTATCCAGAGCGACTTACACATTGGTGCATTCACCTTATGACATCCAGTGGAGCAGCCACTTTACAATAGTGCATCTAAATCTTTTAAGGGGGGAGAAGGATTACTTTATCCTATCCTAGGTATTCCTTAAAGAGGTGGGGTTTCAGGTGTCTCCGGAAGGTGGTGACTGACTCCGCTGTCCTGGCGTCGTGAGGGAGTTTGTTCCACCATTGGGGGGCCAGAGCAGCGAACAGTTTTGACTGGGCTGAGCGGGAACTGTACTTCCTCAGTGGTAGGGAGGCGAGCAGGCCAGAGGTGGATGAACGCAGTGCCCTTGTTTGGGTGTAGGGCCTGATCAGAGCCTGGAGGTACTGAGGTGCCGTTCCCCTCACAGCTCCGTAGGCAAGCACCATGGTCTTGTAGCGGATGCGAGCTTCAACTGGAAGCCAGTGGAGAGAGCGGAGGAGCGGGGTGACGTGAGAGAACTTGGGAAGGTTGAACACCAGACGGGCTGCGGCGTTCTGGATGAGTTGTAGGGGTTTAATGGCACAGGCAGGGAGCCCAGCCAACAGCGAGTTGCAGTAATCCAGACGGGAGATGACAAGTGCCTGGATTAGGACCTGCGCCGCTTCCTGTGTGAGGCAGGGTCGTACTCTGCGGATGTTGTAGAGCATGAACCTACAGGAACGGGCCACCGCCTTGATGTTAGTTGAGAACGACAGGGTGTTGTCCAGGATCACGCCAAGGTTCTTAGCGCTCTGGGAGGAGGACACAGTGGAGTTGTCAACCGTGATGGCGAGATCATGGAACGGGCAGTCCTTCCCCGGGAGGAAGAGCAGCTCCGTCTTGCCGAGGTTCAGCTTGAGGTGGTGATCCGTCATCCACACTGATATGTCTGCCAGACATGCAGAGATGCGATTCGCCACCTGGTCATCAGAAGGGGAAAGGAGAAGATTAATTGTGTGTCATCTGCATAGCAATGATAGGAGAGACCATGTGAGGTTATGACAGAGCCAAGTGACTTGGTGTATAGCGAGAATAGGAGAGGGCCTAGAACAGAGCCCTGGGGACACCAGTGGTGAGAGCACGTGGTGAGGAGACGGATTCTCGCCACGCCACCTGGTAGGAGCGACCTGTCAGGTAGGACGCAATCCAAGCGTGGGCCGCGCCGGAGGTGCCCAACTCGGAGAGGGTGGAGAGGAGGATCTGATGGTTCACAGTATCGAAGGCAGCCGATAGGTCTAGAAGGATGAGAGCAGAGGAGAGAGAGTTAGCTTTAGCAGTGCGGAGCGCCTCCGTGATACAGAGAAGAGCAGTCTCAGTTGAATGACTAGTCTTGAAACCTGACTGATTTGGATCAAGAAGGTCATTCTGAGAGAGATAGCGGGAGAGCTGGCCAAGGACGGCACGTTCAAGGGTTTTGGAGAGAAAAGAAAGAAGGGATACTGGTCTGTAGTTGTTGACATCGGAGGGATCGAGTGTAGGTTTTTTCAGAAGGGGTGCAACTCTCGCTCTCTTGAAGACGGAAGGGACGTAGCCAGCGGTCAGGGATGAGTTGATGAGCGAGGTGAGTGTTATAATGTGTTCAGAGCTGACCGACATGGTAGAAGAGGTGGAGTTACTGAAATCCATTTACCTTGACAATTCTTTTGCTACTTTGTCTGGGTAAAAATGTATCAATAACTGGTATAGCGTCCTCCCTCGACTAACCTTTGTGCACTCGAGTAGTTAACTAGTTCGTTGTATTCTTTTACTAAATCAGAAGTTATTATCCTGGGTGACCTAAATTATGATTGGGAGATGCACGCCTCAGACAATCTAAAATACATGTGTAATGATCTAAACTTAACCCAGCTGGTGACTAAGCCTACACGGCCCAAGCCTAGAGATCTTTCAATGTCAACTCTGATTGATCTTAGTTTTACAAATACACCAGAGAAATGTGTTTCTACTGGTGTCTTCGCCCAATACATTAGTGACTATTGCCCAGTTGTTTGTGTTAGAGATGTGAGAATACAAAAATGTAAGCCTTATATTATCACAAAGAGAAACTTTAAAAACTTCAGTGAACAGGCTATTTGACATATATTTATTTCACTGACTTTGATTGTAATTCAGCTATCCCTGAACCTGATTTAGCTTTGAGCCTTTTTGCAGGTGTCTTCAATACTATTGCGAATAATCATGCTCCTTTCATAAAATGAAGGGTTAAAGGTAGATTGAAGGCCTGGTACACTCCGGAATGATCAGAAGTCATTCATAAAAGAGATGATACTTGGGTCAAGGCCAGGAACATAGGCTTAGGCCCTGACTGGCAGGCTTTAAACCTCTACAGGATCAGTGTCCCTAAACTGCGATGGTTGTTGCTCAATTTGTGATAATGTGACTATAGTGACATTGTAAACAACAGCCAATTCTGGGACATAGACATGTATTATATGGGCAGAAAGCTTCAATTATTGTTAATCTAACTGCAGCGTCCAATTTACAGTAGCTATTACAACAACAAAAAATACCATGCTATTGTTTGAGGATAGTGCACAACAACAAAACACTTTTATCATGGCAACTGGTTTGTAACATTCACCTCAGAAGCTAAATAATGTACTTACATTCAGTCATCTTGCTCTGATTTATTACCCTGAGGGACCCAGAGATACAATGTAGTGTAGTTTTGTTTTTTATATTCAAATGTAGGAACTGGGTCGCGATCGGGAGACCAATGGGGCGGGGCGGTGCACGATTGGCCCAGCATTGTGTGGGTTAGGGGAGGGTTTGGCTGGCAGGGATGTCCTATTCCCATCACACACTAGTGGCCTTACGGAAGTTACAGCGATGAGACAAGACTGTAACTACCAATTGGATACCACAAAATCGGGGAGAAAAAGGGGTAAAAGTTTTTTATATTTTTTTATATTAATGATTTGGGTATGTCATTTTAGGCTAAATGTTTTCAAAAAATGGTCCAATCATTTTTATGCAACTAGAAATCATTGTGTAAGACAAATCAGAAAGGCTAAATCTGATTATTATGTCATCTGTCTTTTGGATTGTAATGGGAACATGGCAAAATTCTGGAAAACTGTCAAATCCCTGAAGGGTTCCACTTCCTCCTCTCTGCCACAACTATTTAATTCAGACACTGACCTTATTACGGAAAAAAATGCCCTCATTGATGCATTTAATCACCATTTTATTTCAGCGGGCTATCTCATTGAAATAACTTCTAAGCCTCTTCACAATGATATTGGGCTGGATGCTAATAGGGAAAACTTGCTGAATGATCAGAGAAATTATAATCAAAGTTTTTATTTTAGTCCTGGATGCTTTGCTAGAAATAGACAACAAGAAATCCACAGGGTTCTGACCGTTTGGATCCTGGTCTGCTTAAGTGCGCAGCGCCCATCATTATTGGCTCAACAACCCACATTTTGTATTTAACATTGTACTTTTCAAATGTAGAGAAATCAGTTGTTGTGCTGCCACTACATAAAGGCAGGGATAATAGTGATCTTAATCATTATTTCCCCTTTTCAAGCCTGAACGCTGCATCCTTGGTAAATGTGCAACTTTGTACAAATGTGGAATATACATTGAATGTAAACCAATCTGGGTTTGGGCATAGCACTATTACATCAATCACTTAAGTTGTTAATGATCTTGTCAATGTTTTAGACACTAAAATGAAATGTGCTGCTTTGTTTGTGGACCTGTCAAAAGCTTTTGGTACTGTTAATCATGCTATTTTATTGAAAACATTTTCCTAGATATGCCTGAACTCTGACACCTGTTCATGGTTTCATGATCATCTTAGTGACAGAAATCATGCTATTGTGATTGATGGAGTTAAGTCTGAATTACTTGAAGTACATAAAGGTGTACCACAGGGGTCAATTGTGGGATCTGTTCTCTTCACTATTTATATAAACACTATTGGTCAATCTGTAAAAATCTACCTCCGGATGATACTATTATGTATGCTGTTTCCCGACTGTTAATTTGTCTGCATCAAAACTACAGTCAGAGTTTTTATTTAAAACTTGTGCTTAATACGGGCAAAACTAAGTACATGTTGTTTTCAAACTCTCACAAGAATGTTTCAGCTGAACTACATGTTCACTCACTAGATGGATCTCCAATGGAATGTGTGCCCTCATATAAATTCTTAGTTATTTGGATTGATAAGGATTTGACGTTATAAAAACTATAGATGAGCTGGTTAAGCTAAGCTTTAAAGTTGGCTTATTCTACAGAAACAGATTGTGCCTTTCTCTAAGCAGTAGGAAGCAGATTATTCTGTTCTGGATAATGGTGATATTATTTATCAAAGTGCAGCTGCTACTACTCTTAAACCTTTGGATGCCATCTACCATGGTGCCCTTCGTTTTGTTACAGGTGACAGTTTTGTTACAGGTGACAGGTCACTGCATCCTGTATCAAAATGTTGACTGGACTTTGCTAAAGATCTGTAGATCTCTGTATTACTCCCTTTTTGTTTACAAGGCCCTACTTCATAAACTTATGTCTTATCTATCTTTGCTGTTGAAGTATAGACACCTGAGTTGCCTAACCCGTTCACAGGATTGGTTAACTTTTGAGGTTTTGAGCGTCTCCACCGAACTAGGTAAATCTGCTTTTAGTTTTAATGCAACGTATTGCTGGAACGAAATCCAAAATATACACTGCTCAAAAAATAAAGGGAACACTTAACAATGTAACAATGTAACTCCAAGTCAATCACACTTTTGTGAAATCAAACTGTCCACTTAGGAAGCAACACTGATTGACAATAAATTCCACATGCTGTTGTGCAAATGGAATAGACAACAGGTGGAAATTATAGGCAATTAGCAAGACACCCCCAATAAAGGAGTGGTTCTGCAGGTGGTGACCACAGACCACTTCTCAGTTCCTATGCTTCCTGGCTGATGTTTTGGTCACTTTTGAATGCTGGCGGTGCTTTCACTCTAGTGGTAACATGAGACGGAGTCTACAACCCACACAAGTGGCTCAGGTAGTGCAGCTCATCCAGGATGACACATCAATACGAGCTGTGGCAAGAAGGTTTGCTGTGTCTGTCAGCGTAGTGTCCAGAGCATGGAGGCGCTACCAGGAGACAGGCCAGTACATCAGGAGACGTGGAGGAGGCCGTATGAGGGCAACAACCCAGCAGCAGGACCGCTACCTCCACCTTTGTGCAAGGAGGAGCAGGAGGAACACTGCCAGAGCCCTGCAAAATGACCTCCAGCAGGCCCCACATGTGCATGTGTCTGCTCAAACGGTCAGAAACAGACTCGAGCCCTCATACAGGGTGGTATGAGGGCCCGACGTCCACAGGTGGGGGTTGTGCTTACAGCCCAACACCGTGCAGGACGTTTGGCATTTGCCAGAGAACACCAAGATTGGCAAATTCGCCACTGGCGCCCTGTGCTCTTCACAGAAGAAAGCAGGTTCACACTGAGCACATGTGACAGACGTGACAGAGTCTGGAGACGCCGTGGAGAACGTTCTGCTGCCTGCAACATCCTCCAGCATGACCGGTTTGGCGGTGGGTCAGTCATGGTGTGGGGTGGCATTTCTTTGAGGGGCCGCACAGCCCTCCATGTGCTTGCCAAAGGTAGCCTGACTGCCTTTAGGTACCGAGATGAGATCCTCAGACCCCTTATGAGACCATATGCTGGTGGGTTGGCCCTGGGTTCCTCCTAATGCAAGACCATGCTAGACCTCATGTGGCTGGAGTATGTCAGCAGTTCCTGCAAGAGGAAGGCATTGATGCTATGGACTGGCCCGCCCATTCCCCAGACCTGAATCCAATTGAGCACATCTGGGACATCATGTCTCGCTCCATCCACCAACGCCACGTTGCACCACAGACTGTCCAGGAGTTGGCGGATGCCTTAGTCCAGGTCTGGGAAGAGATCCCTCAGGAGACCATCCACCACCTCATCAGAAGCATGCCCAGGCGTTGTAGGTAGGTCATACAGGCACGTGGAGGCCACACACACTACCGAGCCTCATTTTGACTTGTTTTAAGGATATTACATCAAAGTTGGATCAGCCTGTAGTGTGGTTTTCCACTTTGATTTTGAGTGTGTCTCCAAATCCAGACCTCCATGGGTTGATAAATTTCTATTCATCATTTTTGTGTGATTGTGTTGTCAGCACATTCAACTATGTAAAGAAAAAAGTATTTAATAAGAATATTTCATTCATTCAGATCTAGGATGTGTTATTTTAGTGTTCCCTTTACTTTTTTGAGCAGTGTACTTCATTTTCAATGAAAATGTTTCCAAGATGGCATAGCAGTTCAGACGTATTTTGTCCTCGTCTTGTCGTGTCCCGTATATATATATATATATATATTTACAACTTTTTTCACATACCTTTTTATATATATTTTTAAATTTTCCATAAACTCATCTTCAAAACACTCTCCTGCAACCCGCCTCACCAATTTATATTTATAAAAAAAGTATTATTTACCTCAAATCTGTAATCCTCCAAGGAGCTAGCCAGAAGCTAGCCAGAAGCTAGCCAGAAACTAGCCAGGAGCTAGCCAGAAGCTAGCCAGGAGCTAGCCAGAAGCAAATACAGAAGCTAATCCAGAAGCTAATCTAGAAGCTAATCCAGAAGCTAATCAGAAGCTAATCAGAAGCTAATCAGAAGCTAGTTAGCTTCTTTAATTGCTAATCGTTAGTATTCAGCTAACCACGGTTTGTGGTCATCAGCCATCCTTTAGCTCGAAAATCTTTCGCCAGGTTTGTACGGCGCAGCGCGGCTCGGAACGGAACATACCGGACCAATTTTTCTCTCCACGTCCCTGAATTTCAACCGCTAACTCTGGACATTCATACCTGGATCTCACAGCTAGCTAGCTGCTATCCGTGTGACTATCGGCTTTCGTCGATTCCGGAGCAAACATCAATTATTCCGGAGCTAGCCAGCTGAAGAGTTCCATCAATCACTCCTGGCCTACATTCACCTATCCGGACCCGTTTTACTGCCTACGCGGAGGCCCACCGGGCCTTCACAACTGGACTGCCGACGTTATCTACCCGAAGGAGTTTTCCGGCTGGCTACTCCGTCGCGACGTTACCTGAACGCCCATCTGCGGCCCGCTAACCGTTAGCTGTCTTATCGGCTGCTATCTGAATAGACAATCGGACAATTTTTATTTTATTTTTTATTATTATTTTTTTTTTCTTTTTCTTGGGCCTCTATAACTATATCTATTGTTTTTTTTTTGTTGTGTGATTTGGATTAATCCCCTCAACCACACAGAACCCCACTAATCTACTGACGGAACGCAAGAGGTGGCTAATAACAGACCTCCATCCTATGCTAGCTTGCTACCGCTGGCCTGGCTAGCTGTCTAAATCGCCGTGACCCCCAACCAACCTCTCTACTCACTGGACCCTTTTGATCACTTGACTAAGCATGCCTCTCCTTAATGTCAATATGCCTTGTCCATTGCTGTTCTGGTTAGTGTTTATTGGCTTATTTCACTGTAGAGCCTCTAGTCCTGCTCACTATACCTTATCCAACCTATTAGTTCCACCACCCACACATGCAATGACATCTCCTGGTTTCAATGATGTTTCTAGAGACAATATCTCTCTCTTCATCACTCAATACCTAGGTTTACCTCCACTGTATTCACATCCTACCATACCTTTGTCTGTACATTATACCTTGATGCTATTTTATCGCCCCCAGAAACCTCCTTTTACTCTCTGTTCCAGATGTTCTAGACAACCAATTCTTATTGCTTTTAGCCGTATCCTTATTTTACTCCTCCTCTGTTCCTCTGGCGATGTAGAGGTGAATCCAGGCCCTGCAGTGCCTAGCTCCACTCCTATTCCCCAGGCGCTCTCTTTTGACGACTTCTGTAACCGTAATAGGCTTGGTTTTGTGCATGTTAACATTAGAAGCCTCCTCCCTAAGTTTGTTCTATTCACTTCTTTAGCACACTCTGCCAACCCGGATGTTCTAGCTGTGTCTGAATCCTGGTTTAGGAAGACCACCAAAAATTCAGAAATTTGAATCCCAAACCACAACATTTTCAGACAAGATAGAACTGCCAAAGGGGGCGGTGTTGCAATCTACTGCAAAGATAGCCTGCAGAGTTCTGTCCTACTATCCAGGTCTGTACCCAAACAATTTTAACTTCTACTTTTAAAAATCCTCCTCTCTAAAAACAAGTCTCTCACCGTTGCCGCCTGCTATAGACCACCCTCTGCCCCCAGCTGTGCTCTGGACACCATATGTGAACTGATTGCCCCCCATCTATCTTCAGAGCTCGTGCTGCTAGGCGACCTAAACTGGAACATGCTTAACACCCCAGCCATCCTACAATCTAAACTTGATGCCCTCAATCTCACACAAATTATCAATGAACCTACCAGGTACCTCCCCAAAGCCTTAAACACGGGCACCCTCATAGATATCATCCTAACCAACTTGCCCTCTAAATACACCTCTGCTGTCTTCAACCAAGATCTCAGCGATCACTGCCTCATTGCCTGCATCCGTAATGGGTCAGCGGTCAAACGACCTCCACTCATCACTGTCAAACGCTCCCTGAAACACTTCAGCGAGCAGGCCTTTCTAATCGACCTGGTCGGGGTATCCTGGAAGGATATTGATCTCATCCCGTCAGTAGAGGATGCCTGGATATTTTTTTTAAATGCCTTCCTAACCATCTTAAATAAACATGCCCCATTCAAGAAATTTAGAACCAGGAACAGATATAGCCCTTGGTTCTCCCCAGACCTGACTGCCCTTAACCAACACAAAAACATCCTATGGCGTTCTGCATTAGCATCGAACAGCCCCCGTGATATGCAGCTGTTCAGGGAAGCTAGAAACCATTATACACAGGCAGTTAGAAAAGCTAAGGCTAGCTTTTTCAAGCAGAAATTTGCTTCCTGCAACACTAACTCAAAAAGGTTCTGGGACACTGTAAAGTCCATGGAGAATAAGAACACCTCCCAGCTGCCCACTGCACTGAAGATAGGAAACACTGTCACCACTGATAAATCCACCATAATTGAGAATTTCAATAAGCATTTTTCTACGGCTGGCCATGCTTTCCACCTGGCTACTCCTACCCTGGTCAACAGCACTGCACCCCCCACAGCAACTCGCCCAAGCCTTCCCAATTTCTCCTTCTCCCAAATCCGTTCAGCTGATGTTCTGAAAGAGTTGCAAAATCTGGACCCCTACAAATCAGCCGGGCTAGACAATCTGGACCCTTTCTTTCTAAAATTATCTGCCCAAATTGTTGCCACCCCTAGCCTGTTCAACCTAGCCTGTTCAACCTCTCTTTCGTGTCGTCTGAGATTCCCAAAGATTGGAAAGCAGCTGCGGTCATCCCCCTCTTCAAAGGGGGGGACACTCTTGACCCAAACTGCTACAGACCTATATCTATCCTACCATGCCTTTCTAAGGTCTTCGAAAGCCAAGTCAACAAACAGATTACCGACCATTTCGAATGTCACCATACCTTCTCTGCTATGCAAATCTGGCTTCAGAGCTGGTCATGGGTGCACCTCAGCCATGCTCAAGGTCCTAAACGATATCTTAACTGCCATCGATAAGAAACATTACTGTGCAGCCGTATTCATTGATCTGGCCAAGGCTTTCGACTCTGTCAATCACCACATCCTCATCGGCAGACTCGACAGCCTTGGTTTCTCAAATGATTGCCTCGCCTGGTTCACCAACTACTTCTCTGATAGAGTTCAGTGTGTCAAATCGGAGGGTCTACTGTCCGGACCTCTGGCAGTGTCTATGGGGGTGCCACAGGGTTCAATTCTTGGACTGACTCTCTTCTCTGTATACATCAATGAGGTCGCTCTTGCTGCTGGTAAGTCTCTGATCCACCTCTACGCAGACGACACCATTCTGTATACTTAACAGCCCTCCAGGCAAGCTTCAATGCCATACAACTCTCCTTCCGTGGCCTCCAATTGCTCTTAAATACAAGTAAAACTAAATGCATGCTCTTCAACCGATCGCTACCTGCACCTGCCCGCCTGTCCAACATCACTACTCTGGACGGCTCTGACTTAGAATACGTGGACAACTACAAATACTTAGGTGTCTGGTTAGACTGTAAACTCTCCTTCCAGACCCATATCAAACATCTCCAATCCAAAGTTAAATCTAGAATTGGCTTCCTATTTCGCAACAAAGCATCCTTCACTCATGCTGTCAAACATACCCTTGTAAAACTGACCATCCTACCACTCCTCGACTTTGGCGATGTCATTTACAAAATAGCCTCCAATACCCTACTCAACAAATTGGATGCAGTCTATCACAGTGCAATCCGTTTTGTCACCAAAGCCCCATATACTACCCACCATTGCGACCTGTACGCTCTCGTTGGCTGGCCCTCGCTTCATACTCGTCGCCAAACCCACTGGCTCCATGTCATCTACAAGACCCTGCTAGGTAAAGTCCCCCCTTATCTCAGCTCGCTGGTCACCATAGCATCTCCCACCTGTAGCACACACTCCAGCAGGTATATCTCTCTAGTCACCCCCAAAACGAATTCTTTCTTTGGCCGCCTCTCCTTCTAGTTCTCTGCTGCCAATGACTGGAACGAACTACAAAAATCTCTGAAACTGGAAACACTTATCTCCCTCACTAGCTTTAAACACCAACTGTCAGAGCAGCTCACAGATTACTGCACCTGTACATAGCCCACCTATAATTTAGCCCAAACAACTACCTCTTTCCCTACTGTATTTAATTGATTCATTTATTTTGCTCCTTTGCACCCAATTATTTTTATTTCTACTTTGCACATTCTTCCATTGCAAATCTACCATTCCAGTGTTTTACTTGCTATATTGTATTTACTTTGCCACCATGGCCTTTTTTTGCCTTTACCTCCCTTATCTCACTTCATTTGCTCACATCGTATATAGACTTGTTTATACTGTATTATTGACTGTATGTTTGTTTTACTCCATGTGTAACTCTGTGTCCCATCGAACTGCTTTGCTTTATCTTGGCCAGGTCGCAATTGGCCAGGTCGCAATTGTAAATGAGAACTTGAGAAGTTGTTCTCAACTTGCCTACCTGGTTAAATAAAGGTGAAAAAATAATAATAATAAAAATAAAAAAACGATGATCTGGTGACATTTGTATTGATTTGGGTGACTCATCTGTGGAGGAATGTAACTGTTTTAGGCCAGGTCATCTGATGCAGCACTCCAAAATAAAATATACTGTATACCCCTTGTCTGTGCTTCTGGACTGCCCTCTTCAATTCAAACCACATGTTTTCAATGGGATAACCTGAATATAGAGCTCTTTGGCCACGCACACAAGTGATGGGTTTGGTGTTAAAAGAAGGATGCATACACAGAAAATAACCTCATACCTACTTTAACATATGGTGGTGGATCTTTTATGTTATGGGGCTATTTTGCTTCCACTGGTCCTGGGGCTTTTGTTAAGGTCGACAGGTCGACGGCATCAAAAACTTTACCCAGTACCAGGACATTTTTGCCAAAAACCTGGTTTCCTCTGCCAGGAGGCTGAAACGTGGCCACAAGTGGATCTTCCGGCAAGACAATGACCCCAATCACACATCAAAATCAACAAATAACTGTTTAATTGACCACAAAATAAACATTTTGCAATGGCCATCTCAGTCTCCGGACTTGAACCCCATCGAAAACATGTGGTTTGAATGGAAGAGTGCAGTCCATAAGCGCAGAAGAAGGATATCAAGGATCTGGGATGATTATGTATGGAGGAATGGTCTATGATCCCTCCAAATGTGTTCTCTAATCTCATCTCAAAACCTGTATTTTCTATGGTAGAGTAGGTCAGGGCGTGACTAGGGGTTTTCTAGTTTATATTTTCTATGTGGGGTTCTAGGTTTGATTTTCTATGTTGGTGATTTGTATGATTCCCAATTAGAGGCAGCTGGTTATCGTTGTCTCTAATTGGGGATCATACTTAAGTAGCATTTTTTCCACCTGTGGGTTATGGGATATTGTTTATGTTTAGTTGCCTGTTCGGACTGCATTGTCGGCAGGTTTAGTTTATTCTTTATTGTTTTGTTTTTTTCTTTAATAAATAATGTATAACTCTGCTCCTTGGTCCGTCTATACTAACGATCGTGACAAAAACAAATTAAAGAACAAGGCTCAGCGCAGTTATCCTCGCAAGGGGGGAGGGTGCCGGAGTGTTGCAGACAAGGATGCCAATAATTTCTACCCCTATCTTTTGAGAAAAAATATATTACCTGTTAAATAAAATACATTTTCTCTTAGCAATTGCGTTAGAATAAAATAATTTAATTTCCTATTTTTTTGGGATCATAACAATATACTTTGTATTTTTTTTTCTCAACTTTATCAAGGTGTCAGACATTTTGGTTGTAACTGCATCTCTCTTGGATTTGTTGGATTACAACCATATTTAGTGTAGGTGCCAACATTTGAACTTATTCATGTGCTGCCTGATATAGGTTTGATTGTTCAAATGAACACCGGACAATATCTCCTCAAAAGAGGAGGGAAAATTAAATGGACGGTATTGTATGGCACATAAACAGAAGGAGGGCACCAAGGCCCTGGCAGACATTTTGGAGAGCCTGCCAGCTCCCTCATGGGTTAGTGCCATCCCCAGTATCTGTGCCAGGGCTGGGAGCTCATATACATGTGTAGATGCAAGGACCCTGTGCCCTGTAGGCAGCACTGCTGCAGGACAAGAGCAGCCTGCACACTACATCCTACACCAGTCTAAAGGGAACACCGCCACACAATCTGCTCTGTTTTTACATACAGAAACATTTTCCTTCTATGTCCCCTCCCTACTGTATGAAACACCTCCGTTAACATGCATTTTTTTAGTGACATAGCTACGGTCATTGACATCAAAATACTTTCTCAGCTTTTTGTCTGTCATGAAAGACATAGAATATATGACTATTCATAAGCAGAATATTGTTCAGGTTGTAATAACGTCATCCTTCCTTTGGACACTTTGGGCACACTCTGAATGGAACATGTTGAGGACTTACAGATATGGAAATGAATATGATTTAGGACATTTATGGAATGAATGTGATTACGTCATACCGGACTATATTTGGCATATCCCAGCCAGAACCCAATTCTTTGTGCCCACATATCATATTGAATAAGATTATTAACTCTCTCACTGATGGCTCCTTATCAGTCACAAAGTGTCTCACTCTGAGAAAAATGTCTGGGTCTTGTTTGTTAGATAAATAATATGCAAAACAGTTTTCTGATCTCTGCAGTCCCATAGTCAATATTATTATTCAGTCAAGGTGGCTTTGTGACATCCCTCTCCAGTCAGGCCATGGTGTTAAAAAACGCCATCCTCATCTCCCCATCCCTCCCTCTCACTCCCCTGTCTCTCACTCCCCGTTTCCCTCCCTCTCACTCCCCGTTTCCCTGTCTCTCACTCCCCGTTTCCCTGTCTCTCACTCCCCGTTTCCCTGTCTCTCACTCCCCGTTTCCCTCCCTCTCACTCCCCGTTTCCCTCCCTCTCACTCCCCGTTTCCCTGTCTCTCACTCCCCGTTTCCCTCCCTCTCACTCCCCGTTTCCTTGTCTCTCACTCCCCGTTTCCCTCTCTCACTCCCCGTTTCCCTGTCTCTCACTCCCCGTTTCCCTATCTCTCTTTTGCTTTCTCTCTACCTATCCTTTGCACGCTCTCCTTTACTCTCTTTCTAGTCTCTTGATCTTTCTCTGTCTCACTCCCTGGCTCATTGTCACTGCCCCTGTTCCCCTACAGGACCTCTGTACCTCCCAGTATTTGAGGTAGTGTGGGTAGACCAGAGTCTGAGGGGTGTCCTCATCGTCATTGGCTCTGCTGACCTCCAAGTTCCCTCTGGCACCGGGTCAATTATTCACCACTCCCTCGTGGGTCTCCCTGACAACCAGCAGCAGCCAGAAAAAAATGAGTCTATTACCATGGCGATGCCAGGTGATGGATTTCCTGTTCGCCAGTGGATTGCAGGTAGAACTAGACGTAGCCATCAAAGGTGACCTTCACCGCTAAGGCACCTTTTCCAACAGCTCACTCTGCAGACTCCCAGGAGAAGAGAAGAGGAGGAAGGGAGGAAGAGAGGAGTGAAATCCATGTTTTACTTGTTTGTTGTGTTTGGTGGTGTGATGTTGTGCATGCAGCAAACCTCAATGACCTTGAGCTGCGTGATAGCACTCCTGCATCCCCCTGTGGACTAGCGCTGCTCTGGTGCTCTGTCTATTAGTCCGTTGCGAACAGATTGCACTGTGCTTTTCTAAGACTGCTGCTTTGTCTGTGGAGAGACAAACTTGTCGGGTGACATTCAAAGAATGACAGTACATCCATTGAATGGATGTCATGGTATGGTGTGGTAGTACAGAGAGGCCTGTGTCTCGAAGGCCTTGACTGAGAGGCACACTAGAATTGACAGTTACATATCAGCTTTTGATGTAATATATTTTACTCGTGGCATGGCGTTGTCAATTGTATTGTATTATTTCACTTAATAACAGTATTACTAATACAATTAAACAAGTACCAGAGATGGACATTTTTAAAACTGGTACCAATCAAGTCCCACCTTTTGTGCCACATTGACCATATCCACTAGTGGGGTGGCATCTGTAGTGCTCAAGGCTCATGCAGGGTAGCACAAAACCAAGCTGTCAGCCCTTCTGTCTCCTTATACAGTCGATGGTGGCACCACAGCCTGGAAACCACATGCAGACAGCACTCCAGGTCAACAGACATGGTCAATACATGTGGTCAATACATGTGGTCAAGACACACGGTCACTGCAATATTCTACTGCATGCAAAAATATGGACCTAATGACCATACTGTAAGCAAAGGTAGTTATTGAGTGGCTTACCCCAATGTTCCTGTGTGTGTGTGTGTGTGTGTGTGTGTGTGTGTGTGTGTGTGTGTGTGTGTGTGTGTGTGTGTGTGTGTGTGTGTGTGTGTGTGTGTGTGTGTGTGTGTGTGTGTAAGTGTGTGTGCGTGTGCGTGTGCATGTGTGTGCGTGTGCGTGTGTTTGTGTGTGCGTGTGTGTGTGTTGGTTTTTCTATCCTTGTGGGGGCCTAAATTCCCCCAACGTACCCAGGATAGTAAAACAAGGGAAATTATCCTTTGTAGGGACATTACCCACGTCCCCATGAGGAGAAAGGCTATTTTAAGATCAGGTGTTAGGTTTAGGTATACAATTAGGGTTTTGGTTAGAATTAGGGTAAATGTAAGGGGATTACTGGTTAGGGTTAGGAGTTAGGTTTGGGTTAGGGTTACGGGTTAAGTTTAGGGTTAATGTAAGGGTTAGGGTTAGGAGTTAGGAGTTAGGTTTGGGTTAGGGTTACGGGTTAAGTTTAGGGTTAATGTAAGGGGATTACTGGTTAGGGTTAGGAGTTAGGTTTGGGTTAGGGTTACGGGTTAAGTTTAGGGTTAATGTAAGGGTAAGGTTTAGGGAAAATAGGATTCTGAATAGGAATACATTTTAGGTTCCCACGGTGGTAGAAGAACAAAATGTGTGTGCATGTCTGTGAATGTCTGCGTGTGCCTGTTTACAGATTTTTACATTTGGGGTGTAAAAGTTCATGCATATGTGGGCGGGAGGAAAGTTGGCTGCATTTTATAGGAACAGGTGAGCTATCCAGTGGGGACAGGCACGTTTTTGGATGTCCCTCTCCTTCCCTCCTCATCTCCTCTCCTTCCCTCCTCATCTCCTCTCCTTCCCTCCTCATCTCCTCTGCTGTCCAAAGGCTCTCTGTACCGGTGGACGGTTGATGAGTCTGTCTTAATACCAGCGTGTGTCAGCTGTCCTCAGCATGCAGAGGCACTGGAGTGAACAGCTCCAGTCTGCTCCGCCTCTCCTCAGCCACACTAGCTCCCAGTATCTCCCAGGCCCAACCGCCACTGCCACTGCCACACACACACACACACACACACACACACACACACACACACACACACACACACACACACACACACACACACACACACACACACACACACAAACACAAGCCCCCCACAACACCACAGGCCTGGCACAGGAAGAGCAGGAGAGTGTCTGGGCTGCCACACAACTCAGCTTCAGTCAATTATCCTGTTCTCACTTTTGTTTCTCTCTCTACCGAGGATGAAGCCACTAAAAAGAGAGCGATACAGATACCTTCTTGGTTGGTTTATCTCAGAGGAGACTGTGATTATATTATATTACATTATGTGATTATACCTGTATACTGTACATGCTGAAGGTCTTGTAACAGAGCTTGCAGTACATGCTTGGTGTTTTCATTTTTATCATACATAGGTAGCTGTAATTTTCTCTCATTACTGGGTACAGTCAAGGTTATACATGCATATGCATAAGAGACCTGCATTGAAAGATGGCACACACACACACACACACACACACACACACACACACACACACACACACACACACACACACACACACACACACACACACACACACACACACACACACACACTAGACACACACACACACACACACACACACACACACACACACACACACACACACACACAGACAGACTAGACACACACACACAAAACTCACACACTAGACACACACTAGACACACACACACACACACTAGATACACTCTAGACACGTCTTGTCAGAGTTAATGATGTCTAATTTGAGTCTGTGACATGTCACTGATTGATGTGTCCATTACCGAGACAGTAAGCATACGCACTCTCCCTCCATGTCCGTCATTAATCACATGAACCAAGGTCAGGTGGTTTGTGGTTGAGGCTGGCGCTTTACAAGTGGAGCAGGGGCAGATGGGTGGGAGGGACAGGAGAGGAGAGGCTGGCATCCTGGCTGGGACAGTCTGTTTTTCTCTCACCAGTGCCCTGTAGTCAATATTACTGTCCGCAACCAACTCCACCCCCATCCAATCATTAGATGGGCATATTTTTCTATAAATAGCCCTATAATGACTATTGACATACAGTAATTACAAACTTTGAGCAGAGGTCCCTGTTTTCCAAACCCATGAACTCTGCTCCAATCACCATTCAGCCCCAGTCACCCTTGAAGTGTCAGAACCTCAATGATCTAAGGGTGTTACTGTGACTCTACAACAGGAAGTATATCACAGTGAGTAAAGAGACACAATATTCTCAAACTGTCTGTCCTCTGCTGCCCCCAGTGGTGATACCATTCTTTCTCAATTTCTGAGGATCACATTGCATGGGCCCACTCGGATATTAGGAGTATCCTGGGCACCTAGATGTTGTTACTTGTCAGATGCTCAGTGTGGGCTGCCTACCTACCACTAGCGCTATTGTAACTAGAAAGGCCACACTTAAACCAAAAACGAACCTAAACCCGTATTGTTATCAACCGTCCACATGTATGTGTGTTGTACATCTACAGTGAGATGACGTTTTCATAAATCCTCTTGTTGTAGACTCATCTCCTGGCATTGTAATGAAGCTGTCAACAGACATTTAAACAGGCGGAGATGGGAAACCTTTCCTCAGTCTGTCTGGCTCATATTGGCAACAGTCTGACAGCAGAGCATGTAGGAAAAGGTCATATTACAGTGAGACAGACGGAGAGTCGGAGACAGTCTGATATTCTAGTCTTGATATTTACTCTGTTAGATGAACTCAAGAGGACTAGGCAACACACGGTGTTGGAACCAGTAGTCTGATGCAAGCCACCCCAGACCAAGGTCAATAATAGATCGGGGAGTCAATAACACTTGGAGAGTCTCAGTGGTAAATAACTTTACTATAAAAGATGGGTATGATATTTAGGTTTAATGTATTTTGGTTGATGTATGAAAGGGAATACCAAAAAAGGAAAATCCTTGAACAGAAAATACATGAAAAGGGTTTTAAGGGTGTGTATAAGTAAAAATGCAAAGCAAAACCAGCCAGAACACATTGGGGCCTACATACAGACCCCCAATGTACCCACTTAGATGATAGGACATTCAAACAATAGAACAAAATACTGTACACATACTGAATTAGACTAAACTGACTACAATTTATCCTACAAAAGTATTGATCAAAATAACCATCTAATACTGTTTAATTTGACTGCATGATTTTGGATTCATTTTTAAGTTGATGAGACTTTGCAATTTCCCCTCATTCCCCCCAACAGTGGTGGGTTATGGACCAAAACTATCTGAGGCATGCCTTCATTAATCCAGACAGGACCTGGGGCGTTTCCCTCTCCCTCTGAGAGGGTACCCACCCTGCCTTCGCCCACATCAGGGACAGAGGACACGACTGATGGCAGAAGGGATGGTAGGAGGCGGGAGAAGGAGGCGGAGAGAGCAGGAGAAGGCCAATTTGTGTGTTAGCCCCTGCAGCAGGACAGGCAGGCACTTAATTCAGTGCAAGCGCATCATTATACGCACCATTTACCAGATGCCCATTTAACATGCAATAATTAGATCACTCAGTTTGGGGAGAAAAGGAGTGAAGAAGCAGGCTACTTAAATGAAGTCCCTTGCCATAACATTAGCTACCCCCTACAGGGTTGATTGTCAAAACTGTTTGAGGGATTCATTCTTTGGAGTGTCGAGGAGCACAAATCGTAATGCATGCAGGCTCTTTGTGTTTTGGGTCTTTGTTCTTTTGTCTACATTTGTTCTCCGAGATTATTTTAGCATGAACAGTGTGTTTTTATCTGATCTCTACAGTACAAACAAATGACAGTACTACTTGTCCTTCTTTGACCTCTTTTAGAAGAACATTTCTTACAATATGTATTGTTTCCAGAAGCCTCCCTTACCTATTGTCTTCCAATCTTGATATTGCTGTAGTTAAATAAACTGCTACTCGGGAGGAATAACTCCAAGTCCATATTGTTGACTCCATATTGCTCTTAATAAATGGAAAAGCATTCCATCTCTTCATGGATATTTCAATCTCAGTCCATATCTAAATGGCCTAATGTCTTTACCATAATGTTTACTTAATGTCTTCTCCATCATGAAGCCCACTGCTTGAGACTTTTGTCATCATGCGTCCATACACTAGTGCTCTTACTTCAGAGTACCAGTAAATTGAATTCCATTTCATCTGGTCAATTTTATGCCCATTCATTTGATATGAAATATAATTCCTTTAGAGTTTTACTCTGTCTCACCCAGTCAGTCCAGACTAGGGTCGCAAAATTCCTGGAACTTTCAATGAATTCCCTGGTGTTCCCAGGGAATCGTGAGGGAATAAGCAGGACATCCGGAATCCTCCAACCAGGATTTCTGGAAAAACACAGAATTTATTTCAATTCTGGGAATTTTGAAACCCAGACAGACATTAGATCTACAGAACCACCAGATCTTCTATGAAGTGGAACCAAAGCCTCACTGACCTCCCTATCACCAGAAGCAGATGTTTCCATTCCTTAGCTGAACACCCTAGGCCTTTATTAGAGCCTTTATGGAGATGTTAATGGAGTAATTTATGGAAGATATAAAAACGAACCAGGTCATCAAGAGTCCTCCAGCCTTCTCCCTGACAGGTTCCAGTGTGTGTCCTGTGCTGCAGACTAGGCTGTGCTTCACCCCATTCAGCCGAGTGGAGAGGAGCCATTAAACCCTAGTACCTCGGGTAGGGTTGGAGGAAGAGTGGAGATGAAAGCATGTGAGGGGGTTAACGGGTTGAGGAAGACATGGTTCAGGACGTATCCTCATGCTGTAAAGCAGGGTTCCTTAAACTGTGGGTCCAGACCCAAAGTGGGCCCTGGGCATGTGAGAGGTGGGTCCAGACCCAAAGTGGGCGCTGGGCATGTGAGAGGTGGGTCGAGACCCAAAGTGGGCGCTGGGCATGTGAGAGGTGGGTCCAGACCCAAAGTGGGCCCTGGGCATGTGAGAGGTGGGTCCAGACCCAAAGTGGGCCCTGGGCATGTGAGAGGTGGGTCCAGACCCAAAGTGGGCGCTGGGCATGTGAGAGTTGGGTCGAGACCCAAAGTGGGCCCTGGGCATGTGAGAGGTGGGTCGAGACCCAACGTGGGCCCTGGGCATGTGAGAGGTGGGTCCAGACCCAAAGTGGGCCCTGGGCATGTGAGAGGTGGGTCCAGACCCAAAGTGGGCGCTGGGCATGTGAGAGGTGGGTCGAGACCCAACGTGGGCCCTGGGCATGTGAGAGGTGGGTCCAGACCCAAAGTGGGCCCTGGGCATGGAGAGGTGGGTCGAGACCCAAAGTGGGCCCTGGGCATGTGAGAGGTGGGTCCAGACCCAACGTGGGCCCTGGGCATGTGAGAGGTGGGTCGAGACCCAAAGTGGGCCCTGGGCATGTGAGAGGTGGGTCGAGACCCAAAGTGGGCCCTGGGCATGTGAGAGGTGGGTCGAGACCCAAAGTGGGCCCTGGGCATGTGAGAGGTGGGTCGAGACCCAAAGTGGGCGCTGGGCATGTGAGAGGTGGGTCGGGACTTATGAGAATACATACACTATTTTGTTCTTAATTTGGGTCATAGGAGGATGATTTGGGTCACTGGAGGACAGTCAAACCCCTGCTGTAAAGCGATACAATATAGTGCTTCTGAATTAGTCATGTTTGGTGCATGCTGTATAGTACCCTCCATGCACCCAGGTGGTGTACTGACTACACTACACTGAGGGAATGGGGCTAATGTATGTTTGATGGCACATAGTTTAACCCTCTGTATTGGGTGTAAAAATGGATCAAGTTGACCCTATGAATCTGTTTCCTGGCCCCGGCTATATTCACCGTAGTTTTCTCCTCTAATAAAATCTGTAAGTACCCCATATGTCTCAATAGCATGGTACAACACCACTGGAACAATAGGAAAGGGGATCTCTTAGTGCCATAGCAACCAGTAGACCTGAGATTGGCCTGCAGTTTAGTTTATGTTTGCCATAATATGTGACTGACCATTTACATCAGTTGCCATCTTTTTGAACTTATCAAATAAAAGGGACATTGTGTGAAATACCTGCATCTCTTTACTACAGTACTTGTGGATGAACACTTCTGGGATATTTCATTTTGATGGGAATTTGTTTTTTTTGTTTTATGCTAACAAAACAGCACTGCATGGTTAATTTGTTATTATGCCTGTGTGATGGTTTCTATTGCCCAGAAGCCATGCTGGGACCAATAGCTGGGACCATAACAGAGCACTGACACACTGTCACCAGAAGTGACATGAAGGAAGCTACTGATTCACTTAGAAATGGAAGGCCCAGTTAGTGAGTAATGCAATCATTGTCATATTCACTAGTAGTTTTCAGTCATAGATTATTTAGCCATCTAATAACACAAATAGCTTTTTTTCCCTGTGTCACTGGGATTGGCAGGCTCTGATTGGCTAGTTAGCCCGTTTTGGTTTGCAGATCAAATTAAACTACCCTCAGCCATCATTTCTGGATTAATGTTACATGACAGTCGCAGGCCCATATTTAATGCCAATTTGAAGGCGTGTCTGTGTGTATGTTTGCTTGTTTGTGGGCAGAATAATTTACACAAATGCAGCTTTTTATCTCAATATCAAATCATTTTTGGGTAACAATTAAGTTCCTTACTGTGATTGTTTTTTAATTAAAAGGATAAAAAATAAACAAAAATAGCTTAAGGACATTATCATATAATTTTGACAGTTTCACAGTATTATTCCATCCTCATAGTGTGGAAGTATATATAAAACACAGTCAAATCATGTTTTTCCCTGCACTGTACATTAAGTGTTTTTTCTCTCCATAGCTACACTTTTAGAAAAAAAGGTGCTATCTAGAACGTTAAAGGGTTCCTCAGCTGTTCAAATAGGAGAATAGCCCTTTTTGTTCCAGGTAGAACCCTTTTGGGTTCCATGTAGATAAGAACCTTCTTCTGGGGACCCAAAAGGGTTCTGCTATAGGGACATGCCGAATCACCATTTTAGAAGCCTTTTTTCAAAGAGTGTATCTTTTAAATGATAGGCCCTAAGATACTACAATCTAATTCTAATTCTCCCTTTGTTGTATCGTACCAATTAGTAACAAACCGCTGCCGGTCATATTGATCTAAGCAGTGACAAAAGGCATGCAATATAGATATTGATTACCTGTCATGTGTCAGATGACATCAGTTCTCAAGGTCAGCTGTCAATCACCTGCATAATCAAGTGGTCCCTGACCCCTTCCCCTGTCCCCACCATCCACCCCAGCCACTTGCCCTGACCCTTCCCCCTGTCCCCACACTCCACCCCAGCCACTCTCCCTGACCCTTCCCCCTGTCCCCACACTCCACCCCAGCCACTCTCCCTGACCCTTCCCCCCTGTCCCCACACTCCACCCCAGCCACTCTCCCTGACCCTTCCCCCTGTCCCCACACTCCACCCCAGCCACTCTCCCTGACCCTTCCCCCTGTCCCCACACTCCACCCCAGCCACTCTCCCTGACCCTTCCCCCTGTCCCCACACTCCACCCCAGCCACTCTCCCTGACCCTTTCTATGCTCCACCACAGCCACGCTCTCTGACCCCTCCCCTGACCACACACTCCACCCCAGCCACTCCCCTGACCCCTCCCCTGGTCCCACACTCCACCCCAGCCACTCTCCCTGACCACTTAAGACAAACATTAGCCGGACAGTCATTAAATTAAGAGCTAGTTTTACCATTGGTTCTGGCTTTGATCAGCAATTCATATGAATACATGAATATTGTCTATAGACCTAATGGCCTCAGCGGTAATGCAGTCAATATGTAGCCTGCTTAATCCGCATCTTCTGATACTCATTAAGAACATTGTCCATTGGGGAAAATAAACAAGCATGCAAGCATTTATTCTGCACTGCTACATCTTGTAAGTGCAAGTTCTATCATACTGCCACAATGGTGCTCCTCCCAATGTGTGTCTATTTTCTGGTATTTTACCTTTTGTTGTTGTTGAAGGCTATTCTGTTACAAAAATACTCTACTGTGCTCCTACAAAACTGCCAGGCTGCCTGAGGGTATTTTTTTAGAGTCATTACAGGTACATCAGTAGAGACTTAGTTGATGAGAGGCTGCTGACTTCTACAGAGAAGTTGTTGCACCATGTGTGGATGGAGTGTGAATCTGAGGATGATGTGAGGCGCTGAGCTGAGGCCTCCCTGCTCCGGGCGCAGAGTGACACGTCATGTGTGATCTGACAAATTCTGCTTTGGTCCGGAATCAAAGAGGTGGAAATTGGCTGAATATGTGTGAGGCAGAACATCAATGTATATTCTCCAGATAAAAGGTCCTCTCTCTGGCTGGCTGTAATATTTTCAAGGCACACTGATGGCTAGCAGGGCTGGCAGAGAGGCTGCACACAGTGGGTGTCTAAAAGCAGGAAGTATGATGTTACTATGTGATGATGTTCTCATGTGATGTCATCTTTATGTACCTTAATCATTTTTTCGTTACATAAAGAGACATTACAGTGTACATACAGTTACATTTCCCGTATGGCTCAGTTGGTAGAGCATGGCCCTTGCAACGCTAGGGTTGTGGGTTCAGTTTCCACGGGGGACCAGTACAGAGGAGAAAAAAATAAATCAAATGTATGCACTTACTATTGAAAGTCTGCTAAATAATTAAAAAGAAATGTCTTTATGTCAATCATTTGAGTGAGATATGAAGGAATATGTGCCAGCTTTCAGAAAATTAAGTTCTTTAAATGACAGTTATCCTTCCAATAACTTCAACAACAAAAAACACAATAGCTTTATAATGTCAACTATTGAAAGCACATTAAATTGAAAATAACAAGATTTGAATGACTTTGACATTAACAGGATGGCTTAGAATAAGGTGTGAAAGTATGTTTTGTACTATGGGCCCTCTTCAGAGATCCGCCCCCTTGGCCCAAGGGGTCCCATTACCTAAATCATTTCCATTAGTCTTTCTCTGTGGGGACTGTCGGGCTGACTGAACCAAACCCACAAACCTGCTTGCACACTTGAAAACAGCTTTTATAATGCCACCTCTCTATTGCCCTCCAGTTTTACGATTTACATACAAATTGATCTTGAGGTAAATCAGATGTCACTTTTCTCCGGGTCACTGATAACACGCTGAGATAATGAAATAAGGGTCCACTGAGTGCTATGCTACCACGGAGACCAGATGGGTCTAACTCTTAATGCAGTGTGTATGTGTGTGTGTGTGTGTGTGTATTTCTGTCTATGTCTGTCTGTCTGTCTGTCTGTCTGTCTGTCTGTCTGTGTCTGTGTGCGCACACATCTGTTTACTTTCTCTATGAAGATGTGTGATCATTCATTTGACAGTGTTTTATAGAGTACATGCCTCCCCTGAATGGGTCTGTGATTGGTTTAATGCGAGCTGTGATTACCTGAGTCTGCTTGCCAGGATGCAGCTCAGTCTAGACCAGCAGCATCCATGCATGGAAAGTCCTCATTCCATGCACACATATTACAGTAGATTTAGAAATTGGCTACGAATACACGTTTTTCTTACATACAATTTATTCTGGCAGTTGAAGCAGTTACACATTCAAATGACAGTGTTAATCTTCTTTCCAATTTTGAAAGTTGTCCAATAGAGTTCAATATATTTCTGTGACCAGAATGAAACCCACAAGCAAACCATTATTGACTACATTGTAATGACATGCAATTCCCCCCTCCAGAGAGAGAGAGGCAGGGGGAACGCATGCAGGGGAGGGCCCAAGGCCCAGGGTAGCACACGGAGAGGGGAAAGAACTGAACGGACCATCGCACCCTATTAATGTTGTCACTGGGAAGTTAATAAGCAGAGCGATATGAGACATGTTTCTGTAATAGAGGACTGGTAATGTGGGGAGCCGTGTGTGACTGCATGGGGGAGTGTAGTTGTAAGCATGATATGTGTTGATGAAGTTCATTATGTCAGCGATTTCTTTAAATAAAAGGAAGTGTGTGCATGTGTTCTAAAAATGACGCACCTTACTGAGAATAATGTTATTGCTTATCATGCTTTTTAATTCCTGCCTACTGTGGCAACATCTTCAGCAGAGGTTAGCTATTGTGGGCTCAGATGAGTGGTTCTCCTCTACTTTACCCTCTTACAAATCTAATTGACCAGATATGAGAAGGTTTTCCCAAGCTATCATTCATTGGGGGAATTGTTAATGGTGAGAGATTACAGATCCTTAGTTATTCACCTTTTTTAAAAGGTTTGACCAGAGTTTGTTCCCAATGGAGGAAGAAAAAGGAGTAATCTGTCAGAGTGACAGGTCTGAAATGGGACGATGCCTTTGTTCCCTCCCCAGCTCTATACTTTTCACTATTTTAATATTTGTTAAGTAACTCCAGTATGCATGAGCCACTGCCCAAGTATTGGATTTCCAGCTGTCACACCGTAATCAAAGAGATGACTGGCATCTTCCTGTTAACATCCTCACTCTATTTCAGGACTGGGCCTTACCTTCTTGTAGGATCTTAATTTGAGTTTCACACAGCAGGAAAAATAATCCTGCAGAAACAGGGATGATACATTTTTAGTTAGGGCAAATCAAGTCTGACATTTTTTAAGTGGAAATTACTAACTATAGAATATTTTTTTATTTAACCTATATTTAACAAGGCAAGTCAGTTTACAGTGACAATGATGGCCTACCCAGGCCAAACCCTAACCCGGACAACACTGGACCAATTCTGGTACGCCCTATGGGACTCCCAATCATGGCTGGTTGTGATACAGCCTGGAATCAACCCAGGGTCTGAGATGCAATGCCTTAGACCGCTGCACCACCCGGAAGCCCAAGCTGTCTTTAAAAATACACCTTTTAAACCTTGAACACACTACAAGTTAGTATTTCCTGCTGTTCAGGAAATGTACTCCAGTAACAGTGATCAAATTCAAATCCAACATCTGTAGTTATGTACTCTACTGTTTTCATTTGTAAAAAAAAATAAAAATAATCTAAATTAGTTTTTTAAATCCAATCACTCAGTTCTGATTGGATTTGAAATGAGAACATTGTATTAGCTGACAATTAATTAAAGATTCCAAACAGATACTGGCAACCGCAGTGAGAATAGCCTATATCAATGCATGTGCCATTGTTTATATGATGCTTGGGTTGCCAGATTTAAGCCATCCTCCTCACTGTAATTTCCCAGTACAGTATCTCTTTCCCTAACATAACTCTGTCAACAGCATGTATAAAGAGAGACTATAACAGGGCAGTAGTTTATATTCTACTCCCAGTAGGTAGTGGTCGTCTCTCAGCGGGCTGTCTCTGGCCAGTCAGTCCTTAACTTTGGCATGCTGAGGGACATAAATCAATAGGACAATAACCTGGATGGCCCTGGCCCTCTCACTACCCAAGGTGCTCCACTTGGAATTGATAAAGGTGGGGACTGACGAGCCCAGAGCCAATAGCAGCACAGCTTGGTAAATTTAACACAAATTGTCCTATTTTATTGGGTTTATGATCTGTGGACCTGAGTAACAGGTGCTCCAGTTAAAAGGCCTGACAAATGGAACACACAGATCTCCCAGCGCCAGTCAATGTTATTATAAAGATTAAAAAATACTGTAGGTGTCGGGGAAAAGGAGTTACTGCCAAAGCTTCTAGATACTATACTATCTGGGTAGGAAACTGCTCACTGCTGGCTCTAGTATGGATTGATCTGATTTATGACACAGACACCCCCTGGTCCACATACACCCCCTTGTCCGGGCTGAAGACCTCTGGTAGTTTCCTAGCTGTAATACACTGCCAATCACTACACGTACAAACTGTCTCTCTCTCACACACACACACGCATGTGCACGGACACGCACACAGACACGTATTCTTGCTCATACTGAATAGGAATGTAACCAAATTAAAATCAAGATAATTCAACATGGACATTGTTATGAATATTGATTCAATAATGGCAACAATGAATCTGTGGCGGTGCATGGCATCTTTCACTATGCAGTGATGACCTACTTGGTGTTCGTGTTTTGATGTCCATTTGTTTTTCATGAATTATGTGGACACAACACGGTTGTGGCTCCAGCTGTAAACGGATTTAGATCTCTGTCAGATATGCTGAAACTGACATTAAGGTCTGCACTCTTAGAAAAAAGGTGCTATCTAGAAACTAAAAGGTTTCTTCAGCTGTCCCCATAGGAGAACCCTTTACGAACCCTTTTTGGTTCCAGGTCAAATAAATATAAAAAAATGTCACATGCGCCGTGAATTACTTACTTAGTCCAAATCTTAGTCCAAATCCGAGTCACCACTGGTTGAGTCCAAATCCGAGTCACCACTGGTTGAGTCCAAATCAAAGTCACCACTGGTTGAGTCCAAATCCGAGTCACCACTGGTCGAGTCCAAATCCGAGTTACCACTGGTTGAGTCCAAATCCGAGTCACCACTGGTTGAGTCCAAATCCGAGTCACCACTGGTCGAGTCCAAATCCGAGTCACCACTGGTCGAGTCCAAATCCGAGTCACCACTGGTTGAGTCCAAATCTGAGTCACCACTGGTTGAGTCCAAATCCGAGTCACCACTGGTCGAGTCCAAATCCGAGTCATCACTGGTCGAGTCCAAATCCGAGTCACCACTAGTTGAGTCCAAATCCGAGTCACCACTGGTCGAGTCCAAATCAAAGTCACCACTGGTTGAGTCCAAATCAAAGTCACCACTGGTCGAGTCCAAATCAAAGTCACCACTGGTTGAGTCCAAATTAAAGTCACCACTGGTTGAGTCCAAATCAAAGTCACCACTGGTTGAGTCCAAATCAAAGTCACCACTGGTTGAGTCCAAATCAAAGTCACCACTGGTTGAGTCCAAATCCAAGTCACCACTGGTTGAGTCCAAATCAATGTCACCACTGGTCGAGTCCAAATCAAAGTCACCACTGGTTGAGTCCAAATCAAAGTCACCACTGGTTGAGTCCAAATCCGAGTCACCACTGGTCGAGTCCAAATCAAAGTCACCACTGGTCGAGTCCAAATCAAAGTCACCACTGGTTGAGTCCAAATTAAAGTCACCACTGGTTGAGTCCAAATCAAAGTCACCACTGGTTGAGTCCAAATCAAAGTCACCACTGGTTGAGTCCAAATCCGAGTCACCACTGGTTGAGTCCAAATCCGAGTCACCACTGGTCGAGTCCAAATCCGAGTCACCACTGGTCGAGTCCAAATCCGAGTCACCACTGGTCGAGTCCAAATCCGAGTCACCACTGGTTGAGTCCAAATCCGAGTCACCACTGGTCGAGTCCAAATCAAAGTCACCACTGGTTGAGTCCAAATCAAAGTCACCACTGGTTGAGTCCAAATCCGAGTCACCACTGGTTGAGTCCAAATCAAAGTCACCACTGGTTGAGTCCAAATTAAAGTCACCACTGGTTGAGTCCAAATCAAAGTCACCACTGGTTGAGTCCAAATCAAAGTCACCACTGGTTGAGTCCAAATCCAAGTCACCACTGGTTGAGTCCAAATCCGGGTCACCACTGGTTGAGTCCAAATCAATGTCACCACTGGTCGAGTCCAAATCAAAGTCACCACTGGTTGAGTCCAAATCAAAGTCACCACTGGTTGAGTCCAAATCCGAGTCACCACTGGTCGAGTCCAAATCAAAGTCACCACTGGTTGAGTCCAAATTAAAGTCACCACTGGTCGAGTCCAAATCAAAGTCACCACTGGTTGAGTCCAAATCCGAGTCACCACTGGTCGAGTCCAAATCCGAGTCACCACTGGTCGAGTCCAAATCCGAGTCACCACTGGTCGAGTCCAAATCCGAGTCACCACTGGTCGAGTCCAAATCCGAGTCACCACTGGTCGAGTCCAAATCAAAGTCACCACTGGTCGAGTCCAAATCAAAGTCACCACTGGTTGAGTCCAAATCCGAGTCACCACTGGTTGAGTCCAAATCAAAGTCACCACTGGTTGAGTCCAAATTAAAGTCACCACTGGTTGAGTCCAAATCAAAGTCACCACTGGTTGAGTCCAAATCAAAGTCACCACTGGTTGAGTCCAAATCCAAGTCACCACTGGTTGAGTCCAAATCCGGGTCACCACTGGTTGAGTCCAAATCAATGTCACCACTGGTCGAGTCCAAATCAAAGTCACCACTGGTTGAGTCCAAATCCAAGTCACCACTGGTCGAGTCCAAATCCAAGTCACCACTGGTTGAGTCCAAATCAAAGTCACCACTGGTTGAGTCCAAATCAAAGTCACCACTGTTTGAGTCCAAATCTGAGTCACCACCGGTTGAGTCCGAACCCGAGTCACCACCGGTTGAGTCCAAATCCGAGTCACCACCGGTTGAGTCCAAATCCGAGTCACCACTGGTTGAGTCCAAATCCAAGTCACCACTGGTCGAGTCCAAATCCAAGTCACCACTGGTTGAGTCCAAATCCGAGTCACCACTGGTTGAGTCCAAATCCGAGTCACCACTGGTTGAGTCCAAATCAAAGTCACCACTGGTTGAGTTCAAATCCAAGTCACCACTGGTCGAGTCCAAATCCAAGTCACCACTAGTTGAGTCCAAATCCGAGTCACCACTGGTTGAGTCCAAATCCGAGTCACCACTGGTTGAGTTCAAATCCAAGTCACCACTGGTCGAGTCCAAATCCGAGTCACCACTGGTTGAGTCCAAATCCGAGTCACCACTGGTTGAGTCCAAATCCGAGTCACCACTGGTTAAGTCCAAATCCGAGTCACCACTGGTTGAGTCCAAATCCGAGTCACCACTGGTTAAGTCCAAATCCGAGTCACCACTGGTTAAGTCCAAATCCAAGTCACCACTGGTTGAGTCAAAATCCAAGTCACCACTGGTCAAGTCCAAATCCGAGTCACCACTGGTTGAGTCCAAATCCTGTCTCTCACAGTGCCTTTCTCCAGTCCACTCATGGGCATTACAGTATATGAATGAATATTTCCCTACACAGTGACGATAAATGTTTGTATTTACAGTGAACAATGCATTGTGCTGCATGACTTGCTAATCTAAATTGATATGGCTGATCAATGTCATGATTATTGAGCTGCAAAAGTAATTATTACGCAAGCCTGTTATATTGTAGGCTTTATGATACAACAACGCATTTGTAGGTGTGAGCAGGAGTATTCAGGTGCATAATATGTGTTAAAAGTGTATAATATAAACATATATTGCATCCATGCGTTTATGCACTGCACTTCTCAGAAGGGAGAAAGAGAGAAACTGTGGAGAATAGGATTGCTGACTCTAGCAGGCTAAGGGGTGTCAAAGACACTAAACAACAGGCCCCTATGTGGGTGATGACATGTCCCCCTGCAACCAGTAGCAGACCCACAAATCCAGTACCCAGCCAAGGCATGGGCAGAGGCATCATGCAATAGCCAGTTCCAAGACAGAGACACACACATCTAGTCAGTTCACTGAAAGGCATCATAACAACCTGTCTGTCAGTCTGACAAAACACCATTAGTGGCAGGGGATAATTTACAGATGTAGGGTATGACAGAGAGATAGTCAATCCACACACACCAAATCAGAGGTCAAGATATATTTGGATTTTTTACTCTTTGACCTTTCAGTAATTTAGCAGACATTCTTATCCAGAGCGACATACAGGAGCAATTAGGGTTAAGTGCCTTGCTTAAGGGCACATCAACAGATTTTTCACCTAGTCAGCTCAGGGATTCAAACCAGTTATTGGCCCAACACTCTTAATCTCTAGGCTACCGGATAGTCCATCTGTAGACGCTCTACAAATAGTCATCCTATCAACAAACTATCTGTTGATAAGTGACCGCTTGCTAAGGTTATGGTTAGCGTTAGGGTTAGGTTTAGAATAAGGGTTAGGGTAAGGTTTAAGATTAGGGTTAAGGTTAGGGTTAGGGTTAGGTTTAGAATAAGGGTTAGGGTAAGGTTTAAGATTAGGGTTAAGGTTAGGGTTAGGGTTAGTAGATAGTTAGTTGAAATGTTACTGATAGTCGGCAGATAGTCTGTAGAGCAACTACAGATGGATTATTCAAATAAGGAGTTATTTAGGCATGTAATGTAAACAGTCAAATTACAAATACGGTATGATTTGATAATGATGGATTGATTATAAATGTTTAATAGGTGATTTATATCGGTAACTGATGTGAAAGGCAATTATAGTGACATTAGGTGTCCAACTCCTGGTGGGGCAGTCTGAATAATGGTTTGGTAGATAGCAGATGGTTTGACTGCCAGTAAGTGAATAGGATTTTTGATTATGACTCATTTTGAAAGGGAAATTGAGTTTTCCTGTGCCACACTGTGCTGGCTGTGGAGAGAAGCTCATATATAATTGTCTCACCATGCACACAAACAAGCACACACACACACACACGCACGCACGCACGCACACACACACACACACACCATGCACACAAACAAGCACACACACACACACACACACACACACACGCACGCACACACACACACACACACATTCCACATCAGCCATACATCTCCTGAGGCCGAGCTCAAATGTCAGTTTTACTCAACACACCCACCCTCCTCTCGCTCGCTCTCTCTTGCTCTCATGTACATGCACGCACGCACGCTCGCACGCACACAGACACAAATCTGTGGGAGGTCCTGGGGGGGACATGATACAGAGATCCCTACCCATTGATATCTCTGTCTGATAACTGTGTGTGAAGGTCATTTGTCCCCCTCCTCGTCCAGCCTTATCGTAAATCACCATGATGAGCATTCATGGAGGCAGCAGACCACTACCCAGACTCCCTCAGTCTTGTATTTCATTACACAGGCAGATGTGTACAATAAATAACTCCCTGTTGTGACCATTTCATCCACTCGACTCATGATGTTCCACACTGATACATTGCCCGTCAACCCAGCCTCTGTCTGTCTCACTCTCTCTCCATCCTCAAGCATCTTCACAGTAGAGTGTGTTGCCTTCAGTTCATGCTGTCTTTATTTGTCTCAAGGCCCTTGTTATTGTTGATGGGAGATTAACAGACTTATCTTTGGGCTAAAAACAAAGCTACATAGCTGCCGTTCAGAAATATTATTTAAAAAATCATCCCCTCGAAAATGACTAAACCCAAAACGCCCTTGTATCCCTGCACCATGTAGCCATTCCTCCAATCTCTGCTGCTTACCAAGAAGCATCATAGGCGTGCAACCCAAGTCTCCTTGGGTTGACACCTTCTCATACAGAGTGAGGAGGAGTGAGAGTGTGTGTGTGTGTGTGTGTGTGTGTGTGTGTGTGTGTGTGTGTGTGTGTGTGTGTGTGTGTGTGTGTGTGTGTGTGTGTGTGTGTGTGTGTGTGTGTGTGTGTGTGTGTGTGTGTGTGTGTGTGTGTGTGTGTGGTGTGTTTGGACCCTGAGGCGATGACAGAGCGATCAAACTCCACGTGTCAAATATAAATTGCTTTGACCTTTTTTCCTCTCCGACTCATAGCTGGGGACATTTTATGCCAAATGGAAATAGTGCTCAGGTCGGCAGAATATTAGAAAAACAGGGACTGGAATGTGGAAATTAACAGAGGTATGTCCTCTATGGGAGAAACTGAAAACTGCAATCCTCTGGGAATGTGCATTTCCTATTTCCTTTTTTTTTCCAGAAACCTTGACATTCATTTCAATACTTCCAACCCTCAAGGTAAATTGTATGGATTGTACGATAATGGAAATATTACGAAGTCTGGGGGGGGCATAGAGCAAATGATCATATTACAGCATTAGCTCATTTTTATTGATAACTACAAAAGGTGAAGGGGCAGCTTTGTGTTGTTTTCTAAGGCTTTACCTCATTCCCACATTTAAGTTCTTCAAAGTTGCATAAAGTGCCTTCAGAAAATATTCATACCCCTTGAATTATTCTACATTTTGTTGTGTTACAGCCTGAATTCAAAATGGATGAAATGTTTTCCCTCGCCCATCTGCAAACATTACCCCATAATTACAAAGGGAAAACATGTTTTTAGAAATGTTTGCTAATTTGTTGAAAATTAAATAAAGAAATACAGTTGAAGTCGGAAGATTACATACACTTAGGTTGGAGTCATTTTAACTCGTTTTTCAACCACTCCACAAATGTCTTGTTAACAAACTATAATTGTCTGGGCTTCCGCCGAAGTTGTTCCCTCTCCTTGTTCGGGCGGCGTTCGGTGGTCGAAGTCACCGACTTTCTAGCCATCGCTGATCCTCTTTTCATTTTCCTTTGGTTTTGTCTTGTATCACTCCTGGTTCTAATCCCATCAATTACATGTTGTGTATTTAACTCTCTGTTCTCCCTCATGTCCTTGTCGGTAATTGATTGTTTGTAAGCATTGTGCAAGTTATGTTTTGGTGTGCGATGGATTTTGTACCCCCACTTACATTATTTTGTATATTTTGGTTTTCGGAGTTTTTGAGTACTTAATAAATTGTTCCGTTATACCAAGTTCGATCTCCTGCGCCTGACTTCCCTGCCACCAGCACGCACCCTTACAATAGTTTTGGCAAGTCAGTTAAGACATCTACTTTGTGCATGACACAAGTCATTATTCCAACAATTGTTTACAGACAGATTATTTCACTTATAATTCACTGTATCATATTTCCAGTGGGTCAGAAGTTTACATACACTAAGTTGAAATTCCAGAAAATAATGTCATGTCTTTAGAAGCTTCTGATAGGCTAATTGACATCATTTGAGTCAATTGGAGGTGTACCTGTGGATTTATTTCAAGGCCTACCTTCAAACTCAGTGCCTCTTTGCTCGACATCATGGGAAAATCAAAAGAAATCAGAAAAAATTGCAGATTTCCACAAGTCTAGTTCATCCAAATGCCTGAAGGTACCACGTTCATCTGTACAAACAATAGTATGCATGTATAAACATCATGGGACCACGCAGCCGTCATACAGCTCAGGAAGGAGACGCGTTCTGTCTCCTAGAGATGAACATACTTTGGTGCGAAAAGTGCAAATCAATCCCAGAACAACAGCATAAGACCTTGTGAAGATACTGGAGGAAACAGCTACAAAAGTATCTATATCCACAGTAAAACAAGTCTTATATCAACATAACCTGAAAGGCCAGTCAGCAAGGAAGAAGCCACAGCTCCAAAACGCCATAAAAAAGCCAGACTACGGTTTGCAGCTGCACACGGGGACAAGTATCGTACTTTTTGGAGAAATGTCCTCTGTTCTGATGAAACAAAAAATAGAACTGTTTGGCCATAATGGCCATCATTATGTTTGGAGGAAAAAGGGGGAGGCTTGCAAGCCAAAGAACACCATCCCAAACGTGAAGCAAGGGGGTGGCAGCATCATGTTGTGGGGGTGTTTTGCTGCAGGAGGGACTGGTGCACTTCACAAAATAGATGGCTTCATGAGGAAAGAAAATGTATGTGGATATATTGAAGCAACATCTCAAGACATCAGTCAGGAAGTTAAAACTTGGTTGCAAATGGATCTTCCAAATGGACAATGACCCCAAGCATACTTCCTAAGTTGTGGCAAAATGGCTTAAGGATAACAAAGTCAAGGTATTGGAGTGGCCATCACAATGCCGTGACCTCAATCCCATAGAAAATATAGAACTGAAAAAGCATTTGCCAGCAAGGAGGCCTACAAACCTGAATCAGTTACACCAGCTCTGTCAGGAGGAATGGGCCACAATTCACCCAACTTATTGTGGGAAGCTTGTGGAAGGCTACCCAAAACATTTGACCCAAGTTAAACAATTTAAAGGCCAATGCTACCAAATACTAATTGAGTGTATGTAAACTTCTGACCCACTGGGAATGTGATGAAAGAAATAAAAGCTGAAATAAATTATTCTCTCTACTATTATTCTGACATTTCACATTGTTAAAATAAAATGGTGATCCTACCTGTAACACAGTAATGTGTTATACTGAATTTGCCCCAAATGTAACACTTTGTATTCAGGACAAAAAGTGAATTGTTTAGGCACATTTTTGCAGTTTTACTTTATTGCCAGAATGCATGTTTTTAAATATGTTATTCTGTACAGGCTTTCTTTTTTCCCTCTGTCAATTTGGTTAGCATTGTGGAGTAACTACAATGTTGTTTGATCCATCTTCAGTTATCTCCTATCACAGCCATTAAACTCTAACTGTTTTAAAGTCACCATTGGCCTCATGGTGAAATCCCTGAGCGGTTTCCTTCCTCTCCAGCAACTGAGTAAGGAGGGACGCCTGTCTCTTTGTAGTGACTGGGTGTATTGATACACAATCCAAAGTCTAATTAATAACTTCACCATGCTCAAAGGGATATTCAATGTCTGCTTTTTATAAACATTTTACCCATCTACTAATAGGTGCCCTTCTTTGCAAGGCATTGGAAAATCACCCTGGTCTTTGTGGATGAATCTGTGTTTTAAAGTCATTGCTCGACTGAGGGACCTTACATATAATTATATATGTGGGGTACAGAGATGAGGTAGTCATTCAAAAATCATGTTAAACACTATTATTGCACACAGTGAGTCCAAGCAACTTATTATGTGATTTTCTAAGCACATTTTACTCCTGAACTTGTTTAGGCTTGCCATAACAAAGGGGTTGAATACTTATTGACACAATACATTTCAGCTTTTCATTTTTGATTCATTTGTAAAAAATAATTTGAAAAACATAATTCCACTTTGACGTTATGGGGTATTGTGTGTAGGCCAATGACAAAGAATCTGAATTTAATCCATTTTAAATTCTAGCTATAACACAACACAATTTGTAAAAAGTCAAGGGGTCTGAATACTTTCTGAAGGCACTGTAAATGCATCTCATAAAGGGACCTGTCTTTGATGGCCATCTGGTCAGAAGTCATGTTTATAAATGGACCCTTGAGACACTTGACTTTTGAGTTACCAGCCATGATTACTCTCTTGGCCTAATGCAATATTCATGCATTAGCCTGGGCGTGCATTACTTTCTCTCTTCTCCATTTCCCCTCCTCTCCTTGTGCTGTTCCCAGTAATTGAAATTTGTGAAGTGTGGCATGTTTAATAATGGAATTCATTTCCCATGGAAAGTGTGTGAGACAACGCACGGCGTGCAGAGGCGGGGAGTGGATGTATTTTAATAATGGAATTCATTTCCCATGGAAAGTGTGTGAGACAACGCACGGCGTGCAGAGGCGGGGAGTGGATGTATTTTAATAATGGAATTCATTTCCCATGGAAAGTGTGTGAGACAACGCACGGCGTGCAGAGACATGGAAAGTGTGTGAGACATTTCCCACGCACGGCGTGCAGAGGCGGGGAGTGGATGTATTTTAATAATGGAATTCATTTCCCATGGAAAGTGTTCATTTCCCATGGAAAGTGTGTGAGACAACGCACGGCATTTCCCATGTGCAGAGGCGGGGGAGTGGATGTATTTTAATAATGGAAAGTTCATTTCCCATGGAAAGTGTGTGAGACAACGCAGAGGCGGGGAGTGGATGTATTTTAATAATGGAATTCATTTCCCATGGAAAGTGTGTGAGACAGACGGCGTGCAGAGTGGATGTATTTTAATAATGGAATTCATTTCCCATGGAAAGTGTGTGAGACAACGCACGGCGTGCAGAGGCGGGGAGTGGATGTATTTTAATAATGGAATTCATTTCCCATGGAAAGTGTGTGAGACAACGCACGGCGTGCAGAGGCGGGGAGTGGATGTATTTTAATAATGGAATTCGTGCAGAGGCGTGCAGAGGGAGTGGATGTATTTTAATAATGGAATTCATTTCCCATGGAAAGTGTGTGAGACAACGCACGGCGTGCATGTATTTTAATAATGGAATTCATTTCCCATGGAAAGTGTGTGAGACAACGCACGGCGTGCAGAGGCGGGGAGTGGATGTATTTTTTTAAGGGAAGAAATGTCTGACTGCGAGCTAATTTACCCTGTAGTAGGGTTTATAGATTTATCAAGGACTGGGTTTTATTTAGCTTTATACTTGTGTTCAATTACCTAACGCATGGAATTATTTCATACTGTACTGCCCACGAAGATCAGATGTCCATAACTGATTGGAAATGAGTGAGATGCAGTTGAGTGATCCATAAAACAGTTTGAGATTAACATTTTCCATCTCAGCACTGTGAGTATGTGTAATATCAGCGACATTCATACTACAAAATGTAGTGTAGTGAAGAGTCAATAGTGAAGAGTCAAAGAATGAAATATGTCAAAGTGTTTTTTTTTTATCATATGAGAGGTAGCGAGGAAGAGACAGAGAGAGAGTATTAGGATATGACAGAGTAGAATATGCAAAGTGCTGATAAATGGACCAGAAGGAGGAGGGGGATTCCCAGCTGCTTGTTAGGAGATAATGATCAAACTGGGTTGACCTCTGAGGCAGTTAATATGAAGCAGACTGCAGCTCCCAGTGAGCTGGCTCGGGCGTAAACGACAGACAGACCATCTGAGACAGAGAACAAAAGCCTGCAGCTCTCAGTCCAGCACTTCTCAGCACGGCCACTCACTCACCACGCTGGAGAGACAGGGAACTAAATCTGCATCCCGCTTCACTAACACATGTTTTAAATCACTAGAGAACATGATGGTGCTATTCTTTCAATCTCTCTCTCTCTCTCTGTCTCTCTCTCTCTCTCTCTGTCTCTCTCTGTCTCTCTCTCTCTCTCTCTCTCTCTCTCCCTCTCTCTCTCTCTCTCTCTCTCTGTCTCTCTCTCTCTCTATATATATATATATATATATATATATATATCTTTATAACACACTCCTTTCGCTCACCATCCACTTTCTCCTTGGTCAGCATCCACTTTCACCATCCACTTTCTCCTTGGTCAGCATCCACTTTCACCATCCACTTTCTCCTTGGTTAGCATCCACTTTCTCCTTGGTCAGCATCCACTTTCACCATCCACTTTCTCCTTGGTCAGCATCCACTTTCACCATCCACTTTCTCCTTGGTTAGCATCCACTTTCACCATCCACTTTCTCCTTGGTCAGCATCCACTTTCACCATCCACTTTCTCCTTGGTCAGCATCCACTTTCACCATCCACTTTCTCCTTGGTCAGCATCCACTTTCACCATCCACTTCTCCTTGGTCAGCATCCACTTTCACCATCCACTTTCTCCTTGGTTAGCATCAACTTTCATCATCCACTTTCTCCTTGGTTAGCATCCACTTTCACCATCCACTTTCTCCTTGGTTAGCATCCACTTTCACCATCCACTTCCTCCTTGGTTAGCATCCACTTTCACCATCCACTTTCTCATTGGTTAGCATCCACTTTCACCATCCACTTTCTCCTTGGTTAGCATCCACTTTCACCATTCACTTTCTCCTTGGTTAGCATCCAATTTCACCATCCACTTTCTCCTTGGTCAGCATCCACTTTCACCATCCACTTTCTCCTTGGTCAGCATCCACTTTCACCATCCACTTTTTCCTTGGTTAGCATCCACTTTCACCCATCCACTTTCTCATTGGTTATCACTCTACCTCCACCTTTCTTATTTTTCCATACCCGTATCTCATTATTTCACAATTTCTCAGACCTCCCCCTATCCTGCTCCCTCTCTCCATCTCCTGCTATCCCTCCATTAATATTTTTCTCCTTTCTCTCCTCCTCCTTTCTCTTTCTCTCCACCTGTTGTGTGGAGCTGTATGTCTGTCAGGCTGGCCGTGGGGGTGGTAGTGGCAGTGTAGTGGGGAGCAGAGTGGGTTCCAGCTGGGTGATGTGTTCACACATGATGCAGCAGCCAAGCCATAGACATATTAGGATAATGAAATGTGCACAGGCTGTAATTGTGGTAATGGGAGGGCAGGTCCCTCAAGAAGGAAGACCTGGAGATGAGGCACTGTACTGTACAGGCAACCAGGCAGAGAGATAGGAGGAGAAAGAAGAGACAAAGAGAAGAACAAACCATCAAGCAAATTTGAAAGATATTATGAAAAATCTAAAGGTATTACATCCACTACAATTATGATTTGATGATTTTTTTAAATATATCGAAACGCTAATTGCATCCTGTCAAGAATCTCCCTTTCTTTTCAGTGGAGTTTTTTTCTCTTCATTTACTTCACTGTCAAACTTATCCCTTCAGATCTGATCTGCTGTCTGTCTATAAACGCATGAAGAAGAGCATCCCACATCTGTCACTTCTTAGAGCCGGCTAATTAGCTACTGTCTGAGATTTGTCAACACATTATCACATCCCCTCCTACAGCAGGCTCTGTGCTTGTCAAAGAGACTACCCACACATTTTCCAATTGTTCCTTTATAAAGAGCAGACAAATAAAATTTCTCAAAGATGTAAAATGATGAAGAAAATTAAAAAGCGATGGAGTGAGAAAGAGAAAGAAGTCCACTGCATATTCTGGGGGAAGTCAGCTGCATTCTAATCTGTGATGATTACATCTCCTAAAGTGTCAAGTACATTTCCATTTAAAGTGCTTGCTTAAACACCCATGAAGAAGGGCTCTACGCCTGGCCATGCATACAGTTGATGACTGGGGAGTCTCCTAGGATCCTGGAGCCATCAGACTCTCACCTCTCCTTCCTCCTCTCCCCTGCTGGTGAACTCCATCATTAATTGGCAAACATTGTGTTAAGAAGGTGCAGGAGAGAGGAGCCTAATTTAAAAAAACATACAGTGCATTCAGAAAGCATTCAGACCCCTTCCCTTTTTCCACATTTTGATACGTTACAGCCTTATTCTGAAATGGATCAAATATTTTTAAAATCCTCAATAATCTACACAAAATATCTAATAATGACAAAGCGAAAACAAAATTACCTTATTTACAATTTACATAAGTATTCAGACCCTTTGCTACGAGACTCGAAATTGAGCTCAGGTGCATCCTGTTTCCATTCATCATCCTTGAGATGTTTCTACAACTTGATTGGAGCCCACCTATGGCACTGTCAACTGTGGGATATTATGTAGACAGGTGTGTTCCTTTACAAATCTTGTCCAATCAATTGAATGTACATGTCAGAGCAAAAACCAAGTCCTGAGGTCGAAGGAATTGTCTGTAGAGCTCCGAGGCAGGATTGTGCCGAGGCACAGATCTGGGGAAGGGTACCAAAACATTTCTGCAGCATTGAAGGTCCTCAAGAATACAGTGGCCTCTATCATTCTTAAATGGAAGAAGTTTGGAACCACCAAGACTCTTCCTAGAGCTGGCCACCTGGCCAAACTGAGCAACCGGGTGAGAAAGGCCTTGGTCAGGGAGGTGACCAAGAACTCGATGGCCACTCTGACAGAGTTCCTCTGTGGAGATGGAAGAACCTTTCAGAAGGACAACCATCTCTGCGGCACTCCACCAACCAGGCCTTTATGATAGAGTGGCCAGACGGAAGCCACATGACAGCCTGCTTGGAGTTTGCCAAAAGACACCTAAAGGACTTTCAGACCATGAGAAACAAGATTATCTGGTCTGATGAAACCAAGTTTAAACTCTTTGGCCTGAATGCCAAGCGTCACGTCTGGAGGAAACCTGGCACCATCCCTATGGTGAAGCATGGTGGTGGCAGCATCGTGCTGTGGGTATGTTTTTCAACGGCAGGGACTGGGAGTCTAGTCAGGATCGAGGGAAAGATGAACGGAGCAAAGTACAGAGAGATCCTTGATGAAAACCTGCTCCAGAGTGCTCAGGACCTCAAACTGGGGTGAAGGTTCACCTTCCAACAGGACAACGACCCTAAGAACACAGCCAAGGCAACGCACGGCTGGCTTTGGGACAAGTCTCTGAATGTCCTTGAGTGGCCCAGCCAGAACCCGGACTTGAACCCAAACGAACATCTCTGGAGAGACCTGAAAATAGCTGTGCAGCGACGCTCCCCATCCAACCTGACAGAGCTTGAAAGGATCTGCGGAGAACAATGGGAGAAACTCCCCAAATATGGGGTGTTGTCATGGCTGGCTGAAGGACTGGACCAAGGTGCAGCATGGTAAGCGTACATTTGAACTTTATTTAAAAATGACGCCGATAAAACGAAGAACAAAAAAACAACCGTGAAGCTTTGGGCTATGTGCCCTGAACAACTACAAAGTTAACGTCCCACAAAACAGGTGGGGGAAAAGAGTACCTAAGTATGGTTCTCAATCAGAGATAATGATAGACAGCTGTCCCTGATTGAGAACCATACCAGGCCAAGACATAGAAATATAAAACATAGAAAAAAGGACATAGAATGCCCACCCTAGTCACACCCTGGCCTAACCAAAATAGAGAATAAAAAGCCTCTCTATGGCCAGGGCGTGACAGGTATGCCAAGTATGTAGCATCATACCCAAGAAGACTCAAGGCTGTAATCGCTGCCAAAGGTGCTTCAACAAAGTACAGTAAATGGTCTGAATTCTTATGTAAATGTGATATTTTTTTAGGCATTTGCATTTGCAGAAATGTATTAAAACAGTTTTTGCTTTGTCATTATGGGCTATTGTGTGTAGATTGATGAGGGGAAAAAACAATTTAATCCATTTTAGAATAAGGTTGTAATGTGCCAAAATGTGGAAAAAGTCAAGGAGTCTGAATACTTTCCAAATGTACTGTATGTCAATCATGGAGGAATCATAACAATATCCCTGAAAACTACATAGATACAGTATGTGTTGTGAAATGTGTTGTAAAATGCCAGAAAAACACAAGCAACACTAACCATGGGCATGTAAATCAAGGATCTATTTGTAGAGTAGTAAGAAGCAGCAGCTACACTGACATGTGTTGGCGCAGGGTGTGAATTACAGCAACAGTGGCGTTTTTAGGATGTAGCTGGCTGCCTTCCGTTGGTATGATGATGATCCAGTCACTTACAGTAGGTAGCAGTGTGCATTAGATTAGAATGCAGCACTGTTGTTTGCCTTTGTGTTCGGCCTCTTTGTCTTTATCGTCAGAGTGCCCTCACCTAGCGCCACATAAATGCCAGTAAACAACATGAATGATGTGTCTTGTACCATGGCCACCCCTAACGCATATTTATTAAATCACACTTTTCAGCCACACATCAGCCTTCTCCTTTGATTCATACCCCTTAATGAGTTTGCTGATGTAGAATGGCAGGGTGTAATGAAAAGGTAAAGACAAGCAAGCTAGAAAGGCATAAATAAGTCTAGGAGCAGGAGGAATAATGACAGGAGTTTAATGTCCAATTATATTAAAAGGCTTGGAGAGACAAAGGTAGGATGTGGGCTCTGGTGAGTGCGCTGCTCAATGAACCTCTGAGCGACATTGATTAATGCTAAACGGATGTATTACTCCCATCTGCGGCATCCTGATCAACAGCTCTGGCTGCCATCTCTGGGCACTGCCGTACCCATCGCTGTGTGTGTGTGTGTGTGTGTGTGTGTGTGTGTGTGTGTGTGTGTGTGTGTGTGTGTGTGTGTGTGTGTGTGTGTGTGTGTGTGTGTGTGTGTGCACTCATCTTCTCCGCTTAGTGAGTTGTGGTATTAAGAGAGCTTGGGAAATTATTTCAATCAGGTTATAACCATTCTCAAGGGCGTCCAACTGATTATTTATTCACCATTTGTTGTTGCTTATTAATTGTATTCATAAGCTAAAAAGAAAGCTGAGCCAAGCTGGTTTTACAATCTATTATCTTTGATATATGAGTTTCATAAAACACAGTTGCCTTCCAATGAGAGTTCAGAACGTCTTACTATCAATCAGTGCTAAGGGTGGCTGCCTTCTTCTCAAAGGAAGGGCTTAACAACCAGCCTGGTCTAATAGACACTCAAATTAGTATGATATGTTACATTTGGTATGGTTACATAAGACATAAGATTACTTAACGCAAAAATGAAAGGAGGTAAGAAGTTGAACTTCCTTCCTTAGCAACGTTGGAGTGACAGACTTTATAGTGTTAGCCAATCCCATCCTACCCTAGTTAGAGTGGGAGGAAACTTCCTCTCTTTACAAAGTGACTGATAGAGTGATGTGTGATCTCCTTCCTCTAGTGAGACCTGTCAACACCTCTGATACACCAGACAGGCCAGACTACCACCTCTATCTGTCCTCTTTCTACCCTCTGCCAGGCAGCCCACAGGATGTGGTTTACAGGCCCCAGATCAAGCACACACATATCCCTACGAGCTGTAATGAGTGTCTCCCAGAGAGCAGAGAGGTAGGTCACTGCCTCACGGTAAAAGTCTCAGAAGTAAGTCTACCTCCTAAGAACCATACTCTACGATTCAATCCATTTGATCTAAATGTTTTGCTACACTTTTACAATACATTTTATGAAAGGAATTAGCTGATAAAAATAAATAAATTCCATTTTCATCTCCTTTCCATGTCTTTATATTGTAATACCTGATAACTCTTGGATAAAAACCAGTAGCTAAATGTCCAAAAACTAAAATTCAATGGATGGTGACAAATGTCTTTACCCACGGACCAGTCCCTTGGCGTGAAGTGCAGTGAATGTTCCACTGGTGACTGTCTCCTGCAGAGGCGGTCTCTAGCTCAGATTGAAGATGAAAAGACAGTGCGTTCGTTCTGACTCGCCCGTTTGCTTGCAATATTATTTTGTGGCTTCACCATCGAGTTTAACAAGATGAAAATGCATCCGGCGCTGACCCTACATCCTCAGCAGGCTAAAACGAATGCACCAAAATAGTAGGCTGCCATGTCGTCATGATCTGCTCTCTGCTGTCAAGAAAAACATGGATGCTGACATTCTCACAGGAGTCGGGATCATCAACACAAGTATTAGTCCTTTTCCGTGGCATGTTCACACTCAATTGTATAAAAATAATACATATGTGGACCAGATAGCGATGAGGAATCGGCCCCTCTTCTGGGGGGTGGGAACTGATTGAATCGACCCGGAATTGGGTGTTGGACTCGGCCCAGAATCAAAAGGAATGACTGGCCAGAATCGGCCCGATGTACCGGAATTCAGCTGACTTTGCAGTCATCTTACTAGAATCACCCCAGAAAAGGCCCGATGCAAATTTAAATAAATGTCTATAAAATTACCAGATTTGGTCATTTTAAATATTACTATTATACATTTTATGCATACAAATTATACCCATCCACCAGGAAAAAAATGGTGTCGGAGGAAACATCATGCACCTGGTGACCATGTCAGCGTGCATGCACCTGGCCCGCCGCAGGAGTCACTACAGCATGGTTCGATACCCCTGTAATACTGCCTAAGGCGGCCCGACTTGAACCACATGACGTCGGTGGAGTCTAACTCTCAGCAGAGTGTCCCGACTCTCAGTCGGAATCGTCCCAGATCCACTGTGCTAGCTGGGAGGGTAGGTGAACTTCAGCTGAATGATGCTGTGGGGCTAGTTTCTGTGTCAGTTCTGCCAGTAACGTTGCAGACTATTATGCTATCAAATGTAGCTTTTTGTAGGTTAATGGTTACTTCCATTCAATTGAGAAAAAGGTAACTGAAAAAGATTTGATTAAAGTTCCCAAGACAAGCTCCAATTTCAGCTAACTGGGCTGGCACTAGCAAACTCCACAAGTAACAGTACACGTTAACTGAAGACAATCTGTGGCAATGAAACAACGGAAGTCATTCATTTTTAATGGAAGAAAAGTGATGAGAAGCGAAGTGAGCGGGGAACCTTTGGGCGATGCTGACTGGCGACTTTTAGTGAAATTTTGTGAGCCTGAAGAGAGGGAAACGTTCCTCGAAGCTGGTTGGTCCATTTGGGCTTCAGGGGTAGGTTGGGAAATTGACATTCATCATAGTGATATATGGAGGACTCTAGTGCGCAAAAGCCAGATTTAGCATGGGTGGCGCCATTGAGGAATTTCACCATTTTGAAGAAATATAATTCCAATGAATCATACTTGTGAGCAAACATTCAATAACTGCAGGTGGCAGTAAATCCCAACCGTGGCTTTATACCTGTTCAAACAACATACTCCAGGTGTCAGTATGCACCCTTTCAGTTTGTTTACCAACTCATAGAAGCAGTAGAAGAAGAAAATGGACTACTTAAAAATGTAGATGGTCTTAATGACGTTGTCCATTCTCTCACAGATGACATAATGGAACAGATACATTGTTGTCTCCTCTAACTGTCTCTATGATATTCATCCGGTAAGCATTACATTATTCCTTGATTTAATGCATTTGTTCTCTGGAAAAAAAAAGATTTGACCATTTTCTTTTTACATTAATAAAAATACATACTATCTCCTCTCTACAGCCCCCTTATTCCAAAGGTTTTATTTAGCAATTCAGAGGGTGTCTATGTATCCCTGTCTTTTAACAAAGCCTGCACTCCTAGTAAAACACTTCAAAGGCCTATCTTGATTGTGCCAAGAGCAAGGAGAGGGAGAACTGAGCGCTTCTCTCTAATGTAATATTAGAGTAATTAAAGCCAGGGTCCCACAGGATGCTGATTCCTCTACAGAACTTCATCAAACTAATGACCTGTGCTCTGACACTAGGGGTCAACACTCAAAATCAAACCTTAATTTTGCTCTGATTACAACTGATGGGTCCGTGCGTGGCTGGGAGGGGAGTTAGCTCACTTAGTGGATGAGTTCACAGTTAACAACGAGAGAAACAAAGTTATCAAGTTGTTTTCTCTTTAGAAGTTTCTCTAAGTTCTAGCACATAAAAATAGCCACTCCACATAACCCTAACCCTACATCCAGCTCTCCTCCTCCATCTTTTGCTTTGACACAGACTGAGCATGTTTTATTTATTTATTCATAAATAATTTCTGATCAGTTATTATAATCATATTACATTATTATAATTCAGGATTATCTATTTAGATTTATTTTTATTTATCTATTTAGATAGATATCTATTTATTTATTCTATTTATTTATTTATCTATATAGATCTATTTAGTATTTCTTACCTAGCAAGTTGGTTTGTAAAACAAATTAAATAGTGTATTTATTAAATCAATTGGTCAAAGGAATATTGGGGGATACTTCTTCTTCTGCACGGTGAGTTCCCTGTTATTCATATCAGGCCTAGTTCCACAGGGAAAAGAAGCAGTTGCATTTATTTTTGGCCTTGTTCTCCTTCCTCTTCTGAGGCTTCTCTGGTTCCTCCACATTGGGCTCTTCCTCCTTCGTCTCCTCCTCCATGACCACCACCACAACCTGCTGCACTTCCTCAGGCTGAGGCTCCAGGTTGCCAAGCTGCTTGTACTCCTGGGTGAGCCCCTGTGACTCTTCCTCCCCCACCTCCTGTGAAAGCTCCACCTTCTGGCACTCCACCCTCTGGTGCAGACCCTCCAGGGTGGCATGCAGCTTCTGGACTTCAAGTCAAACACCTTGTCCCCCTCCAGCCTGAACTATTCTATCTCATCAATGACAGCCACCAGTGAGCCAGTGCACTGCCCCAGTCTCTCTTTTTCCACAAGGAGAATGTTCTCCAGCTTGGCCAAGTTGTCTTCGTTCTCGCGGACCCACTCCTCTGCTCTGCCCATTGAACAGCCCTCTCATCCCTCAGTACCTCAGTATGGAGGTAGTAGCTCTTCTTCTTCAGCTTGGCATTCTCCCCCTCCTGGATGTTGATCTGCAGGTGCAGGTTGGAAAGAGTCAGGACCAAGGGGTCGTCCATGCCGGGGACAGATGTAGAAGCATCATCTGGGGCTGCTGGGAAATAGTTTGCCAAAGTCAGTCATTTTACTTCTACTTGAGTAAAATGTAATTAAAGTAACATTACTTCTAGTTGACTGGGATACTAATCTTTCCACCCCTGGTGAGGGAGTGAGGGAGTGAGGGAAAGAAGGAGTGAGTGGGGGGGCTAAGAGTGTGAATGGGTGAGTGAGTGAATGTCCCATTCCACTCATTCCATTCCTTGCAGCCAGATTATACGGCACCAGTTATGTTTGCATAGATCTGTCCACAAAAGATTAGTATATTTTTGACAAATCCTTGCTTTTTTCTGGCCACTCTTCTATAAAGCCCAGCTCTGTAGAGTGTACGGCTTGGTCCTGTGGACAGATACCCCAATCTCCAATGTGTTGCTTTGCAGCTCCTTCAGGTTATCTTCGGTCTCTTTGTTGCCTCTCTGATTAATACCCTCCTGATTAATGCCCTCCTTGCCATATTCTTTCAATTTTTTGACAATGGATTTAATGCTGCTCCGTGGGATGTTCAAAGTTTCTAATATTTTTTTAAAATCCCAACCCTTATCTGTACTTCTCCACAACTTTGTCTATGACCTGTTTAGAGAGCTCCTTGGTCTTCATGGTGTCACTTGCTTGGTGGTGCATCTTGCTTAGTGGTGTTGCAGACTCTGGAGCCTTTCAGAACAGGTGTATATATACCGAGATCATGTGACAGATCATGTGACACTTAGATTGCACACAGGTGGACTTTATTTAACTAATTATGTGACTTCTAAAGGTAATTGGTTGCACCAGATCTTATTTAGGGGCTTCATAGCAAAGGGGGTGAATACATATACACGCACCACTTTTCCCTTTTACATTTTTCTTAATTTCTTTAACATTATTTTTTTAAATTCACTACACCAGTTTGGACAATTTTGTGTATGTCCATTACATGATATCCAAATAAAACATCTATTTAAATTACAGGTTGTAATGCAACAAAATAGGAAAAACACCAAGGGGGATGAATACTTTTGCAAGGCACTGTATGCTGCTGGAAGCTCACCACACAAAGTTCAGAATAGTAGCCAGTCGTCCTCACTACAAGCACTCTGCCTCAACACGGCTGTATTCCTCTGAACCCATGTTCAGCAATCAAGTGCTGATTTGTTTTGGCGGGTTTAGTGTGTGAGATAATAAATAGAGGGAAAACACTTTTTCACAAATAATCATTATCTCATGAACACATAACAGACAGGTGTTCTAACAACTCAAATCAAAACAGGAGTGAATCAATAAAAAAATCTATAAATATATATATTTTTCAAGGTGTTCAAGCCTAAAATACACCAGTTCATGATGCAGTGGATGTGGTTTACAGTTCCAGTGTCTCCTCAGTTGGGAAAAGCATTTGCTATGTGAAGAGGAAAATAAAGGAGTACATTACTATAACAGTTGAAAAGATAATTAACTAGGTGAGCCTAAGGGCTCTTACAAAATGCCTCCCCAAGCAAGATCAGAGAGCAAGAATGACCTCCAGCTACCGCAGACCTGCTTACTGATACAGAAAATATGATTGCTTTTCATATTCCACCGCATTTTGAACATTTCCTATTTTACCTCCAGGACAAAGTGATGCCCAGAACACATTAAAATAGGTGCGTTGTGGGAAAAGGGGCAGGGCGTGTGGGCGTTATTAGATAAATGTATTTTAATCAACAACATTGAAAGATAATGCAACATAAGTAAACATAATGAGGAAATTAAATGCTTGATAAAAGAATCCACCGGAAACAGACTGGAGGTGTGTTTGTACAGCTTGTTCAATTTATATGAAAATGATCCTACCAAAAACCATTTGAAGTGCATAATATATTTCACAAACTTGTGTTTCTCTGTGCAACATTCGTCTCCACATGGCACATTTTTAAATGTTTTATTATTCTTTATTTAACCAGTTGAGTTGACTGAGAATACATTCTCATTTGCAGCAACAACCTGGGGAAAGTTACAAAACATAGACCTAGTTACTGTACATACCAAGATATAAGCAAGAAAAACACAATACAATAATGAAATAAATATTAATAAAAACATAACATCAATCACAGAATCATAAAAAACAAATACATTGTTGCTTAAAAAGGTCCTCACTTAGCTATCTGAACAGCTTCAGATGCACCACTTCATTAAATTTCAGTGAATTCTGTAGACCATTGACAAGACACATAAAGATGGTCTTGGTCTGGTCTCTCATTGGCCTGGTATCTCATTGTATGTGTCCATGTGAATGTTGCCAGTAACAAACAAGCTGTTCTGTACACCCTGCTGTACGTGTGAGTGTAAGATAGATTGAGGTTTCCGCAACATGCCACCACTCTCTGTATGACACGTTCTACTGTCACCTCTGTGTAGCCTGGGTTGTACAACGACCTAGTCTGTCACTTTGTCTCTCTTCATTAGAGCCACAGAAGAGGACGATGAGACAAAATACGACATGCTGTAAATGTAAACCCCCTCTGGAGCGTGGTCTTTGACCACATATACATTCTGTAGAAACAATGCAGGCTCACTGACAGACATAGAACAACATCCTGTTGGTGATTTACTTGTATGGTACAGAACACATTCTGTCAAGTACAAGAGTATCTCTTATGAGCTTCTTAATGAGAGGAGCTAGTCTTATTTCTCTCCAGCGCAGTTTATGGAGCTTCCCTGGGACAGAGGTGTAATTCAGTCCCACTAATGGCGAGGACTAGAGGGAGTGGAGCCAGAACACCTGTGTCTGTCTGCTGGATGAAAATGAATATGGTGAAGATGGATAACATATTCACTCTACTGACACTGCTCTCTGGTGGGGAATCATTACAGAAGTCATTTGGGAATCGCTGAGACTGCTGGAGTTATCTGTGCACGGATGTAGATACAGTAACATTGATGTTGCTTATTTCAACTCAAAACCAGATCTACAACAAATCACCGTTGACAATGCAGTAATCAATATCAATTTACAACTAAAGATAATAAAAGCTTGAACAAAAACACACAAGAAATAAACATAAGAATAAGAAATAAGAAGATGCACCAGTTCAGGGTTAAGGTTAGGGGAAGGGTTAGATAAAATGGTTAAAATGTTAGGGTTAGGGGAAGGGTTAGATACAATGTATAAAAGGTTAGGGTTAGGGAAGGGTTAGATAAAATGTATAAAAGGTTAGGGTTAGGGGAAGGGTTAGATCAAATGTATAAAAGGTTAGGGTTAGGGAAGGGTTAGATAAAATGTATAAAAGGTTAGGGTTAGGGAAGGGTTAGATAAAATGTATAAAAGGTTAGGGTTAGGGGAAGGGTTAGATAAAATGTATAAAAGGTTAGGGTTAGGGTTAGATAAAATGTATAAAAGGTTAGGGTTAGGGGAAGGGTTAGATCAAATGTATAAAAGGTTAGGGTTAGATGAAATGGTTAAAAGGTTAGGGTAAGGGGAGGGGTTAGATCAAATGTATAAAAGGTTAGGGTTAGGGGAAGGGTTAGATAAAATGTATAAAAGGTTAGGATTAGGGAAGGGTTAGATAAAATGTATAAAAGGTTAGGGTTAGGGAAGGGTTAGATAAAATGTATAAAAGGTTTGGGTTAGGGGAAGGGTTAGATAAAATGTATAAAAGGTTAGGGTTAGATAAAATGGTTAAAAGGTTAGGGTTAGGGGAAGGGTTAGATCAAATGTATAAAAGGTTAGGGTTAGGGGAAGGGTTAGATAAAATGTATAAAAGGTTAGGATTAGGGGAAGGGTTAGATAAAATGTATAAAAGGTTAGGGTTAGGGGAAGGGTTAGATAAAATGTATAAAAGGTTTGGGTTAGGGGAAGGGTTAGATAAAATATATAAAAGGTTAGGATTAGGGGAAGGGTTAGATAAAATGGTTAAAAGGTTAGAGTTGGTTAAAAGGTTAGGGTTAGAAATGAAATGGTTAAAATGTTAGGGTTAGGGAAGGGTTAGATAAAATGGTTAAAATGTTAGGGTTAGGGGAAGGGTTAGATAAAATGGTTAAAAGGTTAGGGTTAGGGGAAGGGTTAGATAAAATATTAAAAGGTTAGGATTAGGGAAGGGTTAGATAAAATGGTTAAAAGGTTAGGGTTAGATCAAATGGTTAAAAGGTTAGGGTTAGGGAAGGGTTAGATAAAATTGTTAAAAGGTTAGGGTTAGGGGAAGGGTTAGATAAAATGGTTAAAAGGTTAGGGTTAGGGGAAGGGTTAGATAAAATGGTTAAAAGGTTAGGGTTAGGGAAATGATTAAAAGGTTCGGGTTAGGGGAAGGGTTAGATAAAATGTATAAAAGGTTCGGGTTAGGGAAAGGGTTAGATAAAATGGTTAAAAGGTTAGGGTTAGGGGAAGGGTTAGATAAAATGGTTAAAAGGTTAGGGTTAGGGGAAAGGTTAGATAAAATGGTTAAAAGGTTAGGGTTAGGGGAAGGGTTAGATAAAATGGTTAAAGGGTTAGGGTTCGGGGAAGGGTTAGATAAAATGGTTAAAAGGTTAGGGTTAGGGGAAGGGTTAGATAAAATGGTTAAAAGGTTAGGGTTAGGGGAAGGGTTAGATAAAATGTATAAAAGGTTCGTGTTAGGGGAAGGGTTAGATAAGCTAAAATGTATAAAAGGTTAGGATTAGGCATAGCTGCGGGAAGTAGGGTGCTGAGGATGCTGCAGCACTCCCTGATAAAAAAAGGCTACCTACGTTATGAGATTATAATGGATAAGAGCGATATTATTTGTAGTTGTCAAACAGCAGCCAAGCATCGATCAGTCACCAGATGAAATAAGTTATGATGAACTTCACAGTGTGGTGAAAGTGCATGGTGATGATGCTTCTTTCAATAAATATCCAGGGTCATATTGTGGTGACATGATGATCGATGCTCGGCTGCTGTTTGACAAATAAAAATAATATTGCACTTTTGTACATAATAATCGTCATGTAGTATCGTCATCGTCTATACCTGCACTGTATCTGCAAGCTGTTGGCTAGAATGCAAGTGCCAATACCAGAGTGGGCATATTCGCTATCCCTGCGCAACATTTTTAGTCGGCCTAGAATTGAAAATGCTACGGAATCCATTTATCTTCTATTTTTTTATTTGGTGCTTGGGAATTTAAACACAAATGTAATTTGCATGTGCACTGTGTTTTTAAGCACAAACTTCTATCCACAACAGGTCAATTTGATAGAAACACAATGGGAAAATGTGCGTATTGTTTTTATGCAGATTTTGGAATATTTGCGTAAAAATCTGTTGTCAATTGGATGCAAACCTAGCTATTGAGACCCTAAAGACTCTGGCAAGTGTGCTACTGCAGTGCCATTTGGATTATGCCTGCACAACATGGTTCACCAGCAGCTCTGTATCTATGTAATGGGTCTGTATCTATGTAATGTGTCTGTATCTATGTAATGTGTCTGTATCTATGTAATGTGTCTGTATCTATGTAATGTGTCTGTATCTATGTAATGTGTCTGTATCTATGTAATGTGTCTGTATCTATGTAATGTGTCTGTATCTATGTAATGTGTCTGTATATATGTACTGTGTCTGTATCTATGTAATGGGTCTGTATCTATGTACTGTGTCTGTATCTATGTCATGTGTCTGTATCTGTATCTATGTAATGTATCTGTATCTACAGTGCCTTGCGAAAGTATTCGGCCCCCTTGAACTTTGTGACCTTTTGCCACATTTCAGGCTTCAAACATAAAGATATAAAACTGTATTTTTTTGTGAAGAATCAACAACAAGTGGGACACAATCATGAAGTGGAACGACATTTATTGGATATTTCAAACTTTTTTAACAAATCAAAAACTGGAAAATTGGGCGTGCAAAATTATTCAGTCCCTTTACTTTCAGTGCAGCAAACTCTCTCCAGAAGTTCAGTGAGGATCTCTGAATGATCCAATGTTGACCTAAATGACTAATGATGATAAATACAATCCACCTGTGTGTAATCAAGTCTCCGTATAAATGCACCTGCACTGTGATAGTCTCAGAGGTCCGTTAAAAGTTAAATGACATCCAGAGATTGTCAAGCCAAGCCTTTGATACTGGGTAGACCTACAAGGTAGGGAGAGAGGTTTGTCGAGATCTACATCTATTTATTGTGGTGTTGAAAATGCAAACCATGATATTGAAGTGCCCGAAGTCAGTATGCTTTGTTTATTCGTTGTGTGGTGCATTGGCACAGAAACCTGTTGTTGGAAAATGTGTGGGTCAGAAGGGCCCAAATGAATTACAGTTCATATAAGGAAATCAGTAAATTTAAATGAATGCCCTAATCTATGGATTTCACATGACTGGGAATACAGATATGTGTCTGTTGATCACAGGATACGTTTTTTAAGTAGGGGCATGGATCAGAAAACCAGTCAGTATCAGGTGTGACCACCATTTGCCTCATCCAGCGCAACTCATAAAGTTGATCAGGCGAATTTGTGCACAACAGCATATGTGGGAACTCCTTCAAGACTGTTGGAAAAGCATTCCAGGTGAAGCCGGTGGAGAGAATGCCAAGAGTGTGCAAAGCTGTCATCAAGGCAAATGGAATCTAAAATATATTTGGATTTGTTTAACAATTTTTTGGTTACTAGATGATTCCATATGTGTTATTTCATCGTTTTGATGTCTTCACTATTATTCTACAATGTAGAAAATAGTCCAAATAAAGAAAAACCCTTGAATGAGTGAATGTGTCCAAAATTTGGACTGGTAGTGTACGTCACAGACTTTGCCCCACGAGAGCACGCATGCTCAGTTTTTACCCACCTCCGTTGTTGTTGCAGTCGGCCACATAAATTAATGATATCAAATAATTGCAATCATTTTAGGTGGAAAAGTACACATTTCCTGACTCAAAACCGATGGTGCTTTTGATAAACAGAGTTAACTCGGCCATATGCTTTCAATAAAACAAAGATTTGTCTACAATTCTCTGATTTCTAGATCGTTCTTTGACTGACAATGGAGCAGAGCTAGCAATGCCAGGAAAGAGAGGGTGAGAAGGCAAACTCCACGTAACGAGTTCCAATGTATGGAATCAATTGGGAAATGTTTGATTTTGGGTCAAATTCCCCTTTAAGGCCCCCAATATAAACCAGATAATGATCAGTTTGCGCCCCAAAAAATAACAAGTTAGACAAGCCTACTGGGCTAAAAATGGACCAGCCCATTAGGCATTTGCCAGAAATACCAGATGGCAGGTCCACCACTGCACCTGCATACCACACAGCTCTACTGGACAGATGGGACATGGAGGAAGAGAGAAATAATAGCCTATGTCTTAATCAAGCCTGTATAGAAAGATACTGTAGTCATCATTCTACTGCTGAAGTTAGAAAGTGATGTAAAGCACGATCAGGGTGAGATACTGAGATAAAGGTAGCTAATTACTGTCTTAAAAGGATAACACAGCTTCCGGTTAATCAGATGAGGTGAATGTCATCAGCAGTACATACACAACTGTGTTATGGGAATGTTCTTTCCAACATACAGTAAGAAGTCTCCACAGTATGGACAGATTTGATTTCCCATCTGACACTTTACAAACTCCAAGTCGATTGCAAATAGGTTTTAATTCATTCTATGGCCATACAAACATGCTGTCATACTGTCAAGACATTCAGGAAATGTTAACATCCAATCTCACCAAGTCAAATGCTAGTTATTACAGTATGACCTTGGATGCAGATTGTCATTAAAAGTTTGCTTCATCACATGCAATGTGTCTGAAAAAAACCTTTGAACAGGCCTAGCTAGTGTCATTGTCAGGTGGCCTCGTGGGAGTTCCTCCACTCCAGTGAGGGGTAGCTAGTATGACTATATGGTGCAATTAGAGGGGTGATGTGATGGGTGTCCTCCAGGTAGTGTCCCAATAGAAGTAGGAGGAGGGGGGCTATTAATGACCATCTGCTCAGAGAGCGGCTAGTATCACCCCTTTAATGAAGATGAATGTGTAGATAGGAGGGCCTGACCAGGAGGTGCCATGCAGGGGGCTAATGACATGTGGAGGGTCCACTGCCCAGGCTCCCTAATGAGAGAGATTGGAACCTGAAGACTTAATACAATCAGTATCAGACATAATGTTACAGAGAGATTGAGTAGCCCCTGCATGACTTTACACTATTCAGTGAGCATCAGCTACACACTTATCAAACACAACTTTTGATGGCCTGTCACATTTAATGTGATGCCATGTCTATTATTCAAGAGGTTGAATACGTTTGAAAGTGTCAGATAAGGATGTAAAAAGTGTAAAGTTTTATGTAACGGTGACATCTCTTTTTGAAGTGGTTATGCCTCTAGTTTGAAGTGATGCTGCATTTGTATTATCATTTCAAAGTTCATGCTCAACACTCAACATTCCAAGTAGAACTACTTGGAATGTTGAGATTCATCTCCTATGAGTGCTCATATTTACTCACTGCATCGAGAGGAGTCAAATGAGAACTATGTTCAACCCATGTTCAATTCAATTCAATCTAAAATCCTGTAGAGGTTTTGGCACAGGTCTTGCTTATTTTCTCAACTACCTCTCAAAACTCACAATAGCTCTGGGAAATTGCAGCTCCAGCTCTTTTATGTTTACACATCCACAGATCACCACTGCAGTGGAAGAAGATGATGAACAACACTGTGCTTCATGTTTCAAGTTACTGGATTTCCATTCATATGTATACAAAGAAGTACTTCCATACAAAAAAAACATTTCATGAGCTGTGAATGTCAATTTCAAAGCTTTTAAAACAGAACAAATGTCTATTATCTTTTCATTACGTTTTACAAAAATACTAGTTTCCATTGTCTGCCTTAATTTAGGTGTAGTGCTGGCCAGGGAATCCTGTCAGATTGGCAGAGGGAGTCGATGAGCTGAAGGATGTCCAGTACACTCTTAAAAAAGGGTTGCAAAAGGGTTCTTCGGATGTCCCCATGGGAGAACAATTTTAAGTTCCAGATATAACCCTTTTTGGTACCAAGAAGAACCCTCTGTGGAAAGTTTTCTATATTGAACCCAAAATGGTTCTACCTGGAACCAAAAATGTTCTTCAAAGGGTTCTCTTATGGCAACAGCCGAAGAACACTTTTAGGTTCTAGATACAGTAGCACCTTTTTTCTAAGAGTGTATTAGGCAACATATCAGAGGTCCCATATAATTGTGTTGTTAATAACATCCAAAGAGAAGTGAGTTTACAACACATACCCCCAGGCCTGACCCTGCAGGCCTACTGAAATGAAAAACAAGCCTTTGCCCCGACGGCTGTTTTCAACACGAGCTGTTCTGTCAGCAGTATTTTATTAGAATCATCCTGTTCTCAAAGACAACAGTGAGAACAGAAAACACATGGCCAGAATGAAAGAGTAGGGGCTTCTGTCTATGTCTCTGCATCCATCTTCTGACTGCAATCCATACATTTTCCTCAGTTAGTGGTCATTCTGTTGCCCAGGTTATAAGTGAAATAGAGTAAGATTGATGGATGGAAGTGAGAGACATTTTGAAGCCCATCTCTTCCTCGCTCATCTCTGTCTGGAGGATTATACCTGGAGGGACTGCCTTCAGAGGGCAGAAGGATGGATGCCTTATACTCCTCCTTTACATTGGCATTCACACAGTGGATGGCATCATCCATACTTCAGAGGAGCAGAGAGAGAGAGTTTATGGCCTTTAGAGTGATGATGAGGCATTGTTTCCAGGGAGGCTCAGAGTGCCAGCACTTTTTAACACCTACTCCACACCGTTGTTTACAGTGGAAAGCCACTCATGATGTGCTCTCGAGTGGCGCAGTGGTCTAAGGCACTGCATCTCAGTGCTAGAGGCATCACTACAGACCCTGGTTTGATTCCAGGATGTATCACAACCGGCCGTGATAAAGAGTACCATAGGGCGGCGCACAATTGGCCCAGCGTCGTTAAGGTTTGGCCCAGGTAGGCCGTCATTGTAAATAAGAATATGTTCTTAATTAACTGACCTGCCTAGTTAAATAAAGGTCAAAAAGATTACTGTATGTTACAGGTTGTCTGACATGATATAAAAAAGTCCATCCTTTATGTAATGGACTTTTGTTGGAGTATCTATTGAATATCTCTTAAGTATTCTTGATTTTGCATTACAGAAAAAATAAATAATGACTCTGTAATTTTTTAATGTAGTAAAAGGTATGATTCAAATAAATTGATAACTTTAAATCACTACACACATTCCCTCTGTCTCACTCTGCCTACACTAAAAGGGTTGAGTCAGCCTGTAGTAACCTTGTGTTTGACTTGTATTGTCATTAGCAAATCAAACGTGGATTAATTAGCCAGCAGTCACGCAGGATGTGTATTACAGTAAGTGACTATTTTAATATAACTTCAAGAAAAATCGCCAATAGTCTTTCACATTGACACCAGTGCTTGCTGCTTTTGGAAGTGCTGCTACTGTCATTAAGTATGGAATGATTGGTTAAGTGTCAGAAAGCCCATAAATGCATTAAGTACAAATGAATCTCTTTCCAGAAATGGTTGTCACCCCTTTCCCCCCTCTACACCCCCCCTCTCTCTTTACCAAAGTATACACTCGTTTACACATAAACTGTTACAGTATATACTGTTTACATTCACAATAGCAGTTTAATGTGTGACACAGAAAACAGCAATATTATACCTAGACCATCGCTAAGCTACTGTATCTACAGTATACAATACACAAATACATGGTTAGAAAGAATGCTGAGTTTACCCTAAGGGTTACATAAACAGTAAATACCATCTACAATGGACATAAACCCTATCGTGGTGTTCCTGCTGTATCAGTGTTTGTAGTGAAGACGGAGTCTGCGTTGTTGCTCTGTCCCCAGCCCTACTGCTGTATCCGTGTTTGTAATGAAGATGGAGTCTGTGTTGTTGCTCTGTCCCCAGCCCTACTGCTGTATCAGTGTTTGTAGTGAAGATGGAGTCTGCGTTGTTGCTCTGTCCCCAGCCCTACTGCTGTATCAGTGTTTGTAGTGAAGATGGAGTCTGTGTTGTTGCTCTGTCCCCAGCCCTACTGCTGTATCAGTGTTTGTAGTGAAGATGGAGTCTGTGTTGTTGCTCTGTCCCCAGCCCTACTGCTGTATCAGTGTTTGTAGTGAAGATGGAGTCTGTGTTGTTGCTCTGTTCCCAGCCCTACTGCTGTATCAGTGTTTGTAGTGAAGATGGAGTCTGTGTTGTTGCTCTGTCCCCAGCCCTACTGCTGTATCAGTGTTTGTAGTGAAGATGGAGTCTGCGTTGTTGCTCTGTCCCCAGCCCTACTGCTGTATCAGTGTTTGTAGTGAAGATGGAGTCTGTGTTGTTGCTCTGTCCCCAGCCCTACTGCTGTATCAGTGTTTGTAGTGAAGATGGAGTCTGTGTTGTTGCTCTGTCCCCAGCCCTACTGCTGTATCAGTGTTTGTAGTGAAGATGGAGTCTGTGTTGTTGCTCTGTCCCCAGCCCTACTGCTGTATCAGTGTTTGTAGTGAAGATGGAGTCTGTGTTGTTGCTCTGTCCCCAGCCCTACTGCTTGTTTGTAGTGAAGATGGAGTCTGTGTTGTTGCTCTGTCCCCAGCCCTACTGCTGTATCAGTGTTTGTAGTGAAGATGGAGTCTGTGTTGTTGCTCTGTCCCCAGCCCTGCTGCTCAGTGTTTATAGTGGAGTCTGTGTGTTTCCCCAGCCCTACTGCTGTATCAGTGTTTGTAGTGGAGTCTGTGTTTGTTGCTCTGTCCCCAGCCCTACTGCTGTATCAGTGTTTGTAGTGAAGACGGAGTCTGTGTTGTTGCTCTGTCCCCAGCCCTACTGCTGTATCAGTGTTTGTAGTGAAGACGGAGTCTGTGTTGTTGCTCTGTCCCCAGCCCTACTGCTGTATCAGTGTTTGTAGTGAAGATGGAGTCTGTGTTGTTGCTCTGTCCCCAGCCCTACTGCTGTATCAGTGTTTGTAGTGAAGATGGAGTCTGTGTTGTTGCTCTGTCCCCAGCCCTACTGCTGTATCAGTGTTTGTAGTGAAGATGGAGTCTGTGTTGTTGCTCTGTCCCCAGCCCTACTGCTGTATCAGTGTTTGTAGTGAAGATGGAGTCTGTGTTGTTGCTCTGTCCCCAGCCCTACTGCTGTATCAGTGTTTGTAGTGAAGACGGAGTCTGCGTTGTTGCTTTGCCCCCAGCCCTACTGCTGTATCAGTGTTTGTAGTGAAGATGGAGTCTGCGTTGTTGCTTTGCCCCCAGCCCTACTGCTGTATCAGTGTTTGTAGTGAAGATGGAGTCTGTGTTGTTGCTCTGTTCCCCTAGCCCTGTTTGTAGTGAAGATGGAGTCTGTGTTGTTGCTGTCCCCATCCTACTGCTGTATCAGTGTTTGTGTGAAGATGGAGTCTGTGTTGTTGCTCTGTCCCCAGCCCTACTGCTGTATCAGTGTTTATAGTGAAGATGGAGTCTGTGTTTTGCTCTGTCCCCAGTACTGCTGTTCAGTGTTTGTAGTGAAGATGGAGTCTGTGTTGTTGCTCTGTCCCCAGCCCTACTGCTGTATCAGTGTTTGTAGTGAAGATGGAGTCTGTGTTGTTGCTCTGTCCCCAGCCCTACTGCTGTATCAGTGTTTGTAGTGAAGATGGAGTCTGTGTTGTTGCTCTGTCCCCAGCCCTACTGCTGTATCAGTGTTTGTAGTGAAGATGGAGTCTGTGTTGTTGCTCTGTCCCCAGCCCTACTGCTGTATCAGTGTTTGTAGTGAAGATGGAGTCTGTGTTGTTGCTCTGTCCCCAGCCCTACTGCTGTATCAGTGTTTGTAGTGAAGATGGAGTCTGTGTTGTTGCTCTGTCCCCAGCCCTACTGCTGTATCAGTGTTTGTAGTGAAGATGGAGTCTGTGTTGTTGCTCTGTCCCCAGCCCTACTGCTGTGTGTTTGTAGTGAAGACGGAGTCTGCGTTGTTGCTTTGCCCCCAGCCCTACTGTTTGTAGTGAAGATGGAGTCTGCGTTGTTGCTTTGCCCCCAGCCCTCTGCTGTAGTGTTTGTAGTGAAGATGGAGTCTGTGTTGTTGCTCTGTCCCCAGCCCTACTGCTGTATCAGTGTTTGTAGTGAAGATGGAGTCTGTGTTGTTGCTCTGTCCCCAGCCCTACTGCTGTATCAGTGTTTGTAGTGAAGATGGAGTCTGTGTTGTTGCTCTGTTCCCAGCCCTACTGCTGTATCAGTGTTTGTAGTGAAGATGGAGTCTGTGTTGTTGCTCTGTCCCCAGCCCTACTGCTGTATCAGTGTTTGTAGTGAAGATGGAGTCTGCGTTGTTGCTCTGTCCCCAGCCCTACTGCTGTATCAGTGTTTGTAGTGAAGATGGAGTCTGCGTTGTTGCTCTGTCCCCAGCCCTACTGCTGTATCAGTGTTTGTAGTGAAGATGGAGTCTGTGTTGTTGCTCTGTCCCCAGCCCTACTGCTGTATCAGTGTTTGTAGTGAAGATGGAGTCTGTGTTGTTGCTCTGTCCCCAGCCCTACTGCTGTATCAGTGTTTGTAGTGAAGATGGAGTCTGTGTTGTTGCTCTGTCCCCAGCCCTACTGCTGTATCAGTGTTTGTAGTGAAGATGGAGTCTGTGTTGTTGCTCTGTCCCCAGCCCTACTGCTGTATCAGTGTTTGTAGTGAAGATGGAGTCTGTGTTGTTGCTCTGTCCCCCGCCCTACTGCTGTATCAGTGTTTGTAGTGAAGATGGAGTCTGTGTTGTTGCTTTGCCCCCAGCCCTACTGCTGTTATATTCTGCCACGCTCTGACATTTACAAACCCACCGTAGCTAGCTTAGCCAAGGAAAGGAGAGGGAAAGGAGAGGCCAAATCACAGTGGGATCAACGGAAGGTTGCTGCTTGAAGGAAACATACCCTGAAAGTACATAGAATTGTCATGATAATCTTGTAAACAACATCCAATCATATAGTTGACCTCCACAGGCTGCAAATGTTGCCATTTCATGTATTTTAAGAGCTATGTCTGTCCAAAAGGGACACTTAAATACTGTACTACTAGACTCCTAAACCATCTCATTGGTGTACTAACAGTAGCCCCTGCTGGTAAGAGGGAGAACTTTTTACATACAAGGATGTTACAGAACAGAAAATCATACATAGCATACATCAGTCCTGTGAGCTGATTAATATTACACACAGTACTATTCATATGCAATTAATTATTAAATGATAAATGGGGAATTAATTCATATTGACAGCAAGAGAGAATAGGGAAAGGGACGTGTGAAATACACAGGAGGCTGGTGGGAGGAGATATAGGTGGATGGGCTCATTGTAGTGGCTGAAATGGAATAAATGGAAAAGAGTCAAACATGTGGTTTCCATATGTTTGATACTGTTTAATTTTTTCTATATCGTTGCCATTACAATGAGCACATCCTCCTATAGCTCCTCCCAACAGCCTACTCTGGTGGAATCCTGTTCGTTGAGGATTAATCATACTTCTACACTCCACTAGATATCCTCATCACACTGACTTCTTGCTGAAAGTTGACATCGAAGTGATGAGGCCAAATTACCATTCTGCCTCACTTCCACTCTAATACACAGCCTAAAATTCACAATGCAGAGTTACAGTGCAAATGCAATATAAGTTATCATTCGACATGTATTTCCCCAGTAATACTCTCATTACTTTACCTGCATTTTCTTCTTGACACTTAAACAGGTTAAATCAGAGAGGGAATGGGGGCTGAAAGATGACCCACTGATCATAAAAGGCATTATTACATGCCTGTACACCTGAGAATCTCAGAACCTCCCTGATATCACACTGATTTGGCTAAAATTATTCTATATCTATGGTACCCACATACGTCAATGTCCCCAATATAGTGTTTTTGACCAGCTCCCTGTCTGAGACAACATAGAAAATGCATTTATTTATTTGTTTATTCCCCTTACATTTCTCTTGACACTATTATTGACTGTGTTGCCCCTGTCCAGAGGGTTCCTCCTCTATACGGGTTACCAAGCAGACTACTTTCAAGTCACCCTAGAGTAAACACAATTGTTGCTATGCCAACTCGGAGCAAGATCCACAGGGTAAACACTTGAGATGCCAGGAGAAAAGTAGTTAACAATGGAGCCTGAACTGAGGTTGGTGGGGTTGGTGTGGAGGGAGTTTTTGACTAGATGGGATACAGCTTTTGGCAGATTTGACTTTTCGTAGCAGGTTAGCAGAACTTACGCAGCAGGTTAGGAGAATTAGGTTAAGGTTAGGAAAAGGGTTAAGGTTAGAGAAATGCTCAAATTTGAATTATTTTATGTTAATTTGACAAAAGCTGTATCCATTTATAGCCATGACCATGGAGGGGTACACTCTTTAAAAAAAAGGTGCTATCTAGAACCTAAAAGTGTTCTTTGGCTGTCCCCATAGGAAAACCCTTTGAATAACCCTTTTTGGCTCCAGGCAGAACCCTTTTGGTTCCAGGTAGAACCCTTTCCCCAGAGGGTTTTTTTACGAGTGTGGACTGGGAATATTTCTAGACGGAGAAATTAATTTCCTTATAGCTAAATAAAACAGGCTTAAAAAATAGGAAGTTATTTTATTTTACCTTTATTTAACTAGGCAAGTCAGTTAAAGAACAAATTCTTATTTTCAATGACGGCCTACCCCGGCCAAACCCAGACGACACTGGGCCAATTGTGCGCCACGCTATGGGACTGTCTTTTTTTCATTCATTCATTCTTTCTTTCTCTCTATCACACAAACACAGAAAGATACAGCGAGAGAGAGAGAGACAGACAGACAAAGAAAGATGACACTTGTCTTTTTCATAAAACATATTCATCTGACCAGCTCTGACCTGTGAATGAACTCCCATGAATATGAAAAGTAGGCTAGGCCACATCGATCATATGATGTAGCCTAATATTCAGCAAATTGTCAATAATTTGCCCAGTTGTAAAATACTACCAACGGCTTTTGGATTTGCATAGAGCAGTTACAGAACGCCCTCTTCAAAATGGAATCATATCTCTCACACACAAGGGCAAAACAGTAACCGATACACGTCCCTGCTGGAGATGATGACTAAAACGAATAGTCTACGTAGACTACAAACAAGAGGAGAGCGCGTGCCACTAACTTCCTCACAATTTCTCAAACTCTCAGAGAACATAGAGAGGTATAATATATCGAAACAACAGCGTGGTGATATCGAGAAATTATTGTATAACCTAGATACATTATTTTATCGAAGTCATCGCCACCTTGCCGTTTCCAGTTTCACCTTGTCAATCTACTGCGCGCGAATTCACAGAAGATAGTTTAAGTGAATACTTTTCAGGTGAGTAAAAATGTCAGTGGCTGTATTTCCAATTCAATGGTTTGGCATTGTCATTTACTTTAGTTGACTTTACTGTCAACGTTAAATCTGCGTAATGTATTAATACTACAAACGTATAAAATAGTAAATTATTTTTCTTTAAAATGACTGCTAATAAATTCTAATCTACCAAATTACACATTTTGCAAATTACGTAACGTTAGCCAACATTAATTTGAAACTGCAATTGGTTTTGTATACAGTTGTTTTTAATTAAATAACATGTACGATTTTATTGACCATAGCCTATCATGTGTGTTGGACAGAAAGTGCATTAGTGAATTCATTAGGCCTGTATCACCTCTTGAATACACTTATTTCGCAAATCCTGTATTATTATCCTTGTTCATAAACAGTTTGGTCCTAATCATCATATGTGAACTTAGAATTTATATAAGTGTATTACATTGTAGATGCAATATTTTGCTTTTGTAGGTGAGAGAGTAGAGTAGACTATATGTGACAGGTTGGCTTGATACAGTCTTATGTAGCAACATTTGAAATGGTTTTTTTCATTGAATAAAAGTAGAGACTCAGAGTTAGAAAATGGTATATCAAACACTACAGTTAAGGGAGAATGGGGAAAGTAATTCTGCTTTGAATGTTGATAAACTTGTAACCTAATTTTTGAGAAAATGGACCTGGAATGTTTTGGTAAACCTACTGGAGAGCTCTTTCTTGTCTACACCCATTCAGCATTATTCACACCCTCTTAAGCCTTAGCCCCACCCATCACTTTAAGGATTCACATGAGGCCATCTACTAAACAACCAAAGATTTAAAGACTAAAGGCTGGTTAATACTACGTCTATCGACAGTTGATGCAGTGACATCATGAACATTCTATTGTCGTCCGACATCAAACGTGTTGTTATCGTTATGAAAAAGTATAAACACAAAAACTACAGACTTGTGGTCCAAAATAGCATAGCTAGTGTATATCAGCACCAATAAACCCACCCATTTAAAAATATATTTAGTATATGTCAATCTAGCAAACCAGGCAACTAAAAGCAACTTTCTAAACAATGTTTTGGTTAATTTCTAGCTTGTTAGCTAGCTAGCTAGCTAGCTAGTTCAAATAAAAGCCATTTCATATAGCTGACAACGTCTTCACTTTAGCTCATTTGTCTAAAATATTACAAGAAAATAAACTCACAACAAGATCATTATTTACAAGTTAATGGCGAGCCAATTACAGAAAATAGCTTACCGTTATGAGTGTGATGAAATAAAAGCAGGGCATTCTACCAGAGAATTTTAGAACTTGGACACTGTCTCGTTGACTTTATATCCTAATTTGATTTTGGTGCAGGTCATGTTCTTCACATTACCGTCTCTGGTAAACACATACTATATCAAATAAAATCAAAGTTATTTGTCACATGCACAGGATACAAAAGATATGTAATGAAATGGTTACTTGCATAGTGGAGTCTTTTGTTTAGACATGTAGCTAGCTAGCTAAACAATTAACCATAATCCCAATTCATAACATTACTACCCTGCATGAATCTGCGGGTAGCTAACTAAACGGATTCAATGTTAGCTAGCCAGCTAACATTAGGCAATAACTAGCAATGCAAATGGCTTTGAGATATGAATAATATTACTATACAGATCATACATGTAACATTAGCTAGCGAGCCAGCCAGCTAACGTTAGCTAGCTAGCTAGCTAACAGTATGCTTTAACTTGAAATGAAAACAATTTTCTGACTAAATCAGAAATGTATAATATCTGAAAATGTAGCTAGCTAGACTATCTTACCCGTATACATGGATGGACACTTCTCCCTTTGTCACTGATGCCATGGTTGCCCTTAGTTTTAAGATGTAATCCGGAGACACAACGGCCTTTTGTTTGTTCTTTTTCGACTCCCTCCACATATTTGCAATCAAACGCCAGAATTTTCTCCATCTCCATAGGTATCATCCTCTTCTTCCACCAGGCATTCCACTGAATTCAAAACTCAGTCCTCCAGAAAGTGGAGAGCAACATGTTCGCAGTTATTACCTACACATACTGAGCAGCCCTTTGTTATAGACAGAAGCCTGCTACATGGCAGACCAAACCAAACTCATCTCTTGACAAGTCCAGCCCATTCATTATCTCAGCCGATCATGGCTAGCGGGAAGGTTCCTCTCTTTTTTCCGTGGCTAAACAAACTAGGCTCGTAATTTAACAATGTTATTTGTATTTACAGATGGCATACAAGTTTGTTATTAAGGCATATGAAAGTTCACATGTTCCAGAAAGCATTTCTGATAAAAAACACACTTAGATTAAAAAAAATAAGTTTACATTCAAATGCCTCTCCTGTGAAGTAGTGACGTGTGATATATGCCTAGTTGCCTGAAACAAGTCACATATGGCAACACCTGGGTGGCAGGTAGCCTAGTGGTTAGAGTGTTGGACTAGTAACTGAAAGGTTGCAAGATCAAATCCCTGAGCTGACAAGGTAAAAATATGCCGTTCTGCCCCTGAACAAGGCAGTTAACCCACTAGGCCGTCATTGAAATTAAGAATTTGTCTTGCCTAGTTAAATAACAATAAAATAAAAATATTGTTTTGAAGATAACAGTGAATTCTTCCCTATGCCAGTTATAGTTTGTGACTCCCTTATTACTCATGACTTTAAAATATGCCTGTCTCACTGATACATTTCAGATGTCTTTGTCCGTATGGACAGACCACTAAGGGCCGAAGATGGGGGAAAGGGTATACATAGTCAGTTGGACAACTGAATGCATTCAACTGAGAGATGCTGATTTAGATGCTGCTCTTCCTCTTCTGCAAGACTCAATCATTACTTTTGGGAAGAGGAGCATTTTGGGACAAGGCATTATTTTCTCCAAATGCTATTTGTGAAGAAGACACAGGGTCAGACATGAACGGTAAGGGCTGTCACCTCCTGGTCTCCCCCTCTTGTGTGCCCCTTTCCCTGGGCATGATCACAGGACAGCAGGCCCCATCCATCAGGATACCAATACGCACCACCCTCTCCCTGGGATGCTGTGCCACCTGAGCCCATATCCGGTGGGTAGCAGGGGCAGAGGTGGGGGGGTTCCACTACTCCCAAGTACCCCTCAGCACCAGGACAAGCTTTGGTTCCTGCCCTGAGCCTCCGCAAGCAGGTGTTGACCAATGGGAAACAGCCAAATGTTTTAGGTGTCTTACAGATGTCAGGGCAAATGTTCCTACCACTAATCAGTGCTTGGCGTCTGACTGCTCTGACTGGTGTCAAAGGTAATTTCTTGAAAGCCTTGTAATAAACAACGTTAAATACAGAGTAATACATTGACACATGGGTAAACAGCCAATAAGGATGTCCTGATCTTCTATGTAAGATAACTGTTATGGACTCGAGCAGTCTCCAATTTTTTCCCATCAGTAGGATATAGTGTGACCTTAATGACCTTAGAGCAGTGGTCATCACTCAGCATGTTAAATGCTGATACACTTGTAAATGAGGATGTCACTCCAAATAAGTTTGAAGTGTCCTATTGAAGTAACCACTTGTGGTTTCCTACCATAAACTATTATTTAAAACCTAGATATTTTGGATATGCTCTGTCAGGACCTGTGATGAGGAACTCTTCTTCCTCTCAACTGAAAGATCCCAGTGTGCACATGTCCTAGAACAGAAGACAGGCTCACAGTGATATGTTGTAAGCAGAGTTGTTCAATCAGCCCCTCTCTTCTCCCCTCTCTTCGAAGTAGCACTGATTTACTGTACATTGATGTCTTCATACTTCACTTTACCTCAATATCATCTGCCCACCCTAACCTCCAACCCACCCCAGACCTCCTTTGTCCCTGGCCTGTTTATTGATAATTAACCAAGCAGAAAGCTTGTTCCCAAATGACCCAAGGAGGAAAAAGAGAAGAAAATAAATCTCATCTGTAATGAACAGAGCAGAAAGCAGAAAGTGTCTCTGTTCAGGTTTATTAGGGGGAATTTCAGGATTCATAAGCTTCCCCTTACAGAAAAACCACATGATTAAACATGTGTTTTTGGAAAATATTTCACGTGATCACATTTTATTGTGTAGTTTCATGTTATCACGTTGCTTTACATGTTCAAATCGTATCACATTAACTTCACATAAGAGCATATGTGATCACAGGAAAACATGTTTCTGGAACAATTTACATGCGATCATGTGAAATTCATGTGGTTTTTCCGTAAGGGTCTACTGAACACGACAAAAACCATTAGCTTTGTGTTTGATTTCTGTTGAAGATGTCTGTCTCACGGGTCCCTGGTGTGCAAACACAGGTTGCTGTGTTAATATGGTGAAGTGAACTGTGATGGAGATGAACAGACCCTGAACCATGGATTCATTGCATCTCTATCAAAGTCAGATACTGACAGTAAAAACTAAAAATGTGTGTCAGATACATTTTTATTTATTTTATTGAACCTTTATTTAACTAGGCAAGTCAGTTAAGAACAAATTCTTATTTACAATGACGGCCTAAGAAAAGGCAAAAGGCCTCCTGCGGGGACGGGCTGGAATTAAAAATATATTTTTAAATTATAAATATAGGACAAAACACACATCACGACAAGAGAGACAACACAACACCACATAAAGAGAGACCTAAGACACAGTATGATGACTGGTTGGATGCAAATGACAATGCCACAACCACATTGTAGAAGACTGCAGTAGTTAAAGCGCTCACTACAAATACACACAGTGAGAGTTCTCCACAACCTTCTTTCTATTATATAGACAAGTTGTCTTGTCTATAATTTACTTAGAAAAGCTTAATTCTATCATTAATTAACTTACGAAAGTGGTTATTTTTAATCTTGTTTCAACCTGTGTTAAACAATGTTGATTGAAAGACTTTAGCACAAGCAACAACACTGCAATGTTGAGGCTGGAGTGCTCAGATATAGGCTTCTGATTCAATATCATTTTTGTAATACAGGGTTTTTTCTGGATAAAAAGGGATCTTAGGTGGTGAGCGTGGTAGGAGGCGTGTGTCACAACTTCGGTTCCTCTCCTTGTTCGGGCGGCGTTCGGCGGTCGACGTCGCCGGCCTTCTAGCCGTCGCCGATCCACCTTTCATTTTCCATTTGTTTTGTCTTGTCTTCCTGCACACCTGGTTTACATCTCCTACTAATTACATGTGTATTTAACCCTCTGTTCCCTACATGTCTGTGTGGGGTATTGTTTATTGTTGGCAAGGTTGGCACGCTTCCGGCTGGTTTGCGCCGGGTTTTTGTTTTATTACCCGTGCTTTGTGGCAGCCGGTACTTTGTACTTGGGTTTTGTACTTTTGCTGCCTCATTTTGTTTCCTTGGGCATTTTGTGTTGAGACACGGTTGGGTTCTGTATTATGATTGCCTAAGTAAAGTGCTTTGTCCATTCATCTCTGCTCTCCTAAGCCTGACTTCCATCCACCAGCTGCACCCACCGTTGACAGCGTGGTAATGGACGTGGCCGGCACGGCTGAATTTTAGTGTGGAGAAATTTTTGCATTTGCCAACTTCCTGCAATTCTATACATTTCAACATGGAGCTGAGATAAATAAAAAAAAGTTTTGAAGCTAATTTCCTGCAATTCTACAAATTTTGCCATGGAGCTTTGAGAAAATGTTGCAATTCTATGCATTTTGCCATGGATAATAATTCTGTGTTCGTTTCCTCAAACATAATAACAAAATCAATACTGCTAAATTCATTGTTTTTTAAATGTTCAATTCCCGCTGACTGTCTAGCTTTTATTTTGGTGATTGTTAATTCTCAAATATTATATTATAAAAACATATTTTAGTCGTTAAAGTTTACACAGAAAGTGTTTCTCCAACCCATAAAATGTCATATTTTTTTTAACTGTTTTGATTTGTAAAGCATATGGTCTAATTTCCTATGTCCCTGTAGAATATGACCTTGGTGATGAACCCTCAACCCTCTAATGGTGAACTTGTCTCTACCAGGTTACTTTGTCTCAGGACCAAGTATGCAGGTGTTGGGCCAGCAGGCTGGTGCTAACCTCTGGGTCACCAGTAGTCCCATGGTGGTCCAGAGCCTGGGTCCAGTATCTCCTGTCACGAGTCAGTCCTACACCTCTGTGCCTCTGGTACCACACCCCCAACCCCCACAAGGCCTGGTGGTACCGTACACAGATACCAGGTGAGTCAACCTCTGCACCAACCTAGGTGAGGGGGTATACCACCATACTCTTGTCATTACACTGATTTCTGTACTCTAAACAAAGTCAACATACAGTACTATATTAAACAGTTGTGTTACTCATTTGTGACGTGCCCTTGTACTTCTATCCTTTCTTCAGGTCCTTGTTCTCCAGAGACTCCCTGGCATCCACCACCCTGAGCCTAGCAGAGACCCACTCAGTTCTGAGTGGCAGACAGGAGTGGCCCTATGGCTACCGGGTCCTTCCTCCACTCTGCCCACAACAGGGTTCCACCCAGGCCAGCAAGGGGGGTGAGCTGCTCAGCCTGCCCCCTGGCACTGCCATGTCTGGGGGCACCAGCATCTCCAACTTTGCCTCCCTGCCCTCCTACCTGTTTGGGGGAGATGCCAACAGCCCCCGGCAGTACTCAGCCCACTCCAAAAAGAGGGCCCTCTCCATCTCACCTCTGTCAGACGGCTATGGCCTTGACTTCAACTCCATCATCCGTACCTCACCCACCTCGCTGGTGGCTTACATCAATGGCTCCCGGAGCTCTCCGACCTCCCACCACACCCTTTCACCCCTCCAGCCTGAGGTCTATGGCCACTTCCTGGGGGTGAGAGGGAGCTGTATCCCCTATCCTCAGACTCCAGGCCTCCTCAGCCTCACAGCCTCCACGCTCGCTCTGACCCCACTGAGTGACCCCCAACTTGAATTGGAGTGTGGCCGCATGCAGAGGCTGGAGCAGGGCAGGACGCTGGAGAGCCAGATGGCTAACATGGTGGTGGAGCAGCAGTGTCTCCCAGAGGAGGGAAGAACACCACAGAGGGCTGCCAGTAACACTAATGACCTGGTGCCATCTCTACACTTTCAGCTTGAGTTGGCCACCATCATCAGATCAGATAGTCCACCGCAGGGCCTCCCACCTCCTTACCACTCTCACTACCAGCACTGCCACCTCCAAAGACCTCCTAGCCACATCCAGGATCAGTCCCAGGGCCCTGTCTCTCAGCCCCCCCCAGCTCCCCCTGGGCATGGGACCAGCCTCGTGCCCCATCCCCTGTCCCTCTTCCCCATGCTGGAGGAGGGGGAGCTGGAGGACTACAGTGGGGGGCACTGCTGCCGCTGGGTGGACTGCAGTGCTGTGTATGACCAAAAGGAGGAGCTGGTTAGGCACATAGAGAAGCGCCATGTGGACCAGCGGAAGGGCGAAGACTTCACCTGCTTCTGGGCGGTGTGTCCACGCAGGTTCAAGCCGTTCAATGCCCGCTACAAACTCCTCATCCACATGAGAGTCCACTCTGGAGAGAAGCCCAACAAGTGCACGGTACATAGCAAATCAATCTCTGGTGAAGGCCTCAAAACTGCCTTTAAAATGCAAGTGTGTATCTGTTTAATCATCCACTTCAGAATCCATTGGCTTTACCTGAACCCAATTTTACCTCAGCTTTACATACCATCCCCCTTATGCATAATGGTTAACGTCCTTTTTTCCATAAGTGTGTTACAGGGGGTTCCCTTCCTGACTGTCTCTCCTGTCTACTGTGAGTCAACCAGCCAGGGAAATAGACATCTTGAAGTACGCATGTTGTACCTCTTTAATGCCTTTGTGTGCTCTGATGTACATTTGAAGGCTAAAGGTTGGGGTCAGAAATTTGGTCTTTCTCCTTTTAACTGTTGCCATGGGCTAATTAGCCAGCTCTGTGAAAATTGACATGAGAGTTGTAGTTATTAAATCAGCACAAAGACAGTGCAGTGCTTAATATCTGGCAGGGTACCAGTCAGTAAGCCTCCTGCTCTCTCTCTCTCCCTCTCTTGCTCTACCAGGCCTGTCAGTAGCCAATAAGACTTATTAGTGCCAAGTCAGGTACAGACTTGGCTGGGGTTCTGTGAAGGTGATGCCCCCTGGCCCGGTTCTGATCGGTCTGGTTATATGGCCAAGCAGAGAGACAGTTGAATGGAGTTCATCTGAAAGCCATGTATCCTTGGACCTGGTTCTGATGAGGGAATTGGCTGGATTCCCCCGAGACAGGTGCTGCTGCTGGTGGTTCTCTTAAATGTGCCACGTTTTGGTTCTCTTCACTAGTCTCTATCGGTTGACAGATGAGTTGTACTACACTGTATATTAGAGCTGGGCGATATGGACTAAAATCCATATTTCGCCCTAAATTACCTGAATTGATGCGATAATGATATAACAATACATTTATAACATTAATATCCTTTGAACTACTATGACTAGTTTTATGGTTGTTGCCATCAATTCTAGTACAATCACCCATATTAGCAAACTTATTGCATTGAACGATATCAGCAAAATGCCTGCGATAAGTGATTGGTGTCGTTAATTTTCAGTTAATCGTCCTAGCTCTACTGTGTTGTAAATGCAGTTAAAGGTATACTTCAGGAGCCATAGCGGCAAAACATCTATGCACATTAGTTGCAGTAATGAGCTTGGGCTCTGTTTTAGGATCATCGAGCTGGATGAGTAGAGTTAACTAGGTTTCCAAGGAGAGAATATCACACTCATTCTCAAGATCACAGTCTGGATGATTGTAGAGATACCCCACACTCTCAACCCCACTGGGAACATACTTGAGGTTCAGATGAGGAATAGACCAACCATTCTCATTCCTTGTCTTGTTTCGCCGCTTCTTGGTTAGTCAATTATTAACTGGATGCATACCTGTGGTCGACCTTTCGCTCCAAAACACTCACAAAACACTGCATCCCACTGCTGGCTTGCTTCTGAAGCTAAGCAGGGTTGGTCCTGGATGGGAGACCAGATGCTGCTGGAAGTGGTGTTGGAGGGCCAGTAGGAGGCACTCTTTCCTCTGGTCTAAAAAATATTCCAATCCCCCCAGGGCAGTGATTAGGGACACATTCATCCCCTTCCTCTCCCCTGTAACTATTTCCCAGGTCGTTGCTGTAAATGAGAATGTGTTCTCAGTCAACTTACCTGGTAAAATAAAAAATATAAATATTAGTGCTAACCAGTCCCGTTGCTATGGAGGCTGCAGCTGTAGTCGGATGGGTCTGTGTACCATGTAATCTGACCCCCTACCCAAAAACAGAATAGACATTGGATGTGTCAGAAATGGTGCCTTATTCCCTATTTAGTGAATAGAGTGCCATTTTGTACGTACAGATGTAGGATCTTCATTTGACCCGTATTGTCGCAACAAAATAATTCTGCAGCAACAGGATTTCAACATTTAGTCCATAATGTTGCTTGATCAGTGGTTAGGCTAGCCAAAATTAGACTACATGAAAAGTGGAATACTGTTACTATAACTGTGTGTTATTATGGGTAGAATCTTACATTTATCACCCTGTTGCTGGAGAACTTTCGATGTATTTTTTGGTTTAAAAATGCTTACGAAAAATGTATTAATTATAATCCACATAATAATTCACATTTCCTATTGCTTCAGGATTATTTTCCTACTGTAGCAAACTGGCTCAAATTAAGATCATACATCTGTATCCATTGTACACCATCCCATCATCCCAGGTTTGACTCGGCAGCATAAGATAAAAAAGTCCTACTGAAAAAAAGTAGAACATGGTCAGTACATTATTGACAAAAACAGTCAGAAAACCAAGACTTATTGAACAAAAACAGTCTAAGCAATCAAAATCAGGATCCTGACAGGATCCAGACTTAGACAACAGAGCCTCTCACAGAGAGAGAGAACCAGGTCTTAGATGCCATGCCAGCCAATTGTTCAAGATTTACGCTCTGGCTTATTGTGAGGAATGATTGACAGGAATAGGGTTGCAAACAGTAGTCCTATAAATCTACCCCAATTCTTGTATTATTTTTAACTTAACAACATGAATTGGGGTATTTAGAATATTGTATAGGTAGAGAACATTGTAAGGAACAAGTCTGTCAATAACTCAGTTTTGGCAAAAATGCAGATAAACCCTTCCCACTGGGCACAGATATCAATTCAACGTCTATTCCACGTTGGTTTAATGTAATTTCATCGAAATTACTTGGAAACAATATTGATTCAACTAGTGTGTTCCCAGTGGATTATCATTCCAAGCTCTCGATATGTTGACTGGTGTATATCTGGAGTTACCCGTTTTGATTGATTGGGCCTCAAAGTATGTCACTTACGGTTAACCAAAAAAAGGCCTTCATTCATATGCCATTTCCCTTTCATACTGTAAAAAATCTAATTGTACATTTTCTTGGTGTTCTATTCTGCACCAGGTTCAAATGAGTAATATGTTCACTTGTGAACAGCGACCCAAGGAAACGACTCCGAAAAAGAGGGAAACGAGGCGGTGTTCTGGTCAGACTCCGAAAAAGGGCACATCGCGCAGCACTCCCCAGCATTCTTCTTGCCAATGTCCAGTCTCTTGACAACAAGGTTGACGAAATCCGAGCAAGAGTAGCATTCCAGAGGGACATCAGAGACTGCAACGTTCTCTGCTTCACAGAAACATGGCTAACTGGGAAGACGCAATCCGAGGCGGTGCAGCCAACGGGTTTCACCACGCATCGCGCCGACAGAAACAAACATCTTTCTGGTAAGAAGAGTGGCGGGGGCGTATGCCTCATGACTAACGAGACATGGTGTGATGAAGGAAACATACAGGAACTCAAATCCTTCTGTTCACCTGATTTAGAATTCCTCACAATCAAATGTAGACCGCATTATCTTCCAAGAGAATTCTCCTCGATTATAATCACAGCCGTATATATCCCCCAAGCAGACACATCGATGGCTCTGAACGAACTTTATTTAACTCTTTGCAAACTGGAAACCATTTATCCGGAGGCTGCATTCATTGTAGCTGGGGATTTTAACAAAGCTAATCTGAAAACAAGACTCCCTAAATTTTACCAGCATATCGATTGCGCAACCAGGGGTGGTAAAACCTTGGATCATTGTTACTCTAACTTCCGCGACGCATATAAGGCCCTGCCCCGCCCCCTTTCGGAAAAGCTGACCACGACTCCATTTTGCTGATCCCTGCCTACAGGCAGAAACTTAAACAAGAGGCTCCCACGCTGAGGTCTGTCCAACGCTGGTCAGACCAAGCTGACTCCACACTCCAAGACTGCTTCCATCACGTGGACTGGGACATGTTTCGTATTGCGTCAGATGGAAATATTGACGAATACGCTGATTCGGTGTGCGAGTTCATTAGAACGTGCGTCGAAGATGTCGTTCCCATAGCAACGATAAAAACATTCCCAAACCAGAAACCGTGGATTGATGGCAGCATTCGCGTGAAACTGAAAGCGCGAACCACTGCTTTTAATCAGGGCAAGGTGTCTGGTAATATGTCCGAATATAAACAATGCAGCTATTCCCTCCGCAAGGCTATTAAACAAGCTAAGCGTCAGTACAGAGACAAAGTGGAATCTCAATTCAATGGCTCAGACACAAGAGGCATGTGGCAGGGTCTACAGTCAATCACGGACTACAAGAAGAAACCCAGCCCAGTCACGGACCAGGATGTCTTGCTCCCAGGCAGACTAAATCACTTTTTGCCCGCTTTGAGGACAATACAGTGCCACTGACACTGCCTGCAACGAAAACATGCAGTCTCTCCTTCACTGCAGCCGAGGTGAGTAAGACATTTAAACGTGTTAACCCTCGCAAGGCTGCAGGCCCAGACGGCATCCCCAGCCGCGCCCTCAGAGCATGCGCAGACCAGCTGGCCGGTGTGTTTACGGACATATTCAATCAATCCCTATACCAGTCTGCTGTTCCCACATGCTTCAAGAGGGCCACCATTGTTCCTGTTCCCAAGAAAGCTAAGGTAACTGAGCTAAACGACTACCGCCCCGTAGCACTCACTTCCGTCATCATGAAGTGCTTTGAGAGACTAGTCAAGGACCATATCACCTCCACCCTACCTGACACCCTAGACCCACTCCAATTTGCTTACCGCCCAAATAGGTCCACAGACGATGCAATCTCAACCACACTGCACACTGCCCTAACCCACCTGGACAAGAGGAATACCTATGTGAGAATGCTGTTCATCGACTACAGCTCGGCATTCAATACCATAGTACCCTCCAAGCTCGTCATCAAGCTCGAGACCCTGGGTCTCGACCCCGCCCTGTGCAACTGGGTACTGGACTTCCTGACGGGCCGCCCACAGGTGGTGAGGGTAGGCAACAACATCTCCTCCCCGCTGATCCTCAACACGGGGGCCCCACAAGGGTGCGTTCTGAGCCCTCTCCTGTACTCCCTGTTCACCCACGACTGCGTGGCCATGCACGCCTCCAACTCAATCATCAAGTTTGCGGACGACACAACAGTGGTAGGCTTGATTACCAACAATGACGAGACGGCCTACAGGGAGGAGGTGAGGGCCCTCGGAGTGTGGTGTCAGGAAAATAACCTCACACTCAACGTCAACAAAACTAAGGAGATGATTGTGGACTTCAGGAAACAGCAGAGGGAACACCCCCTATCCACATCGATGGATCAGTAGTGGAGAGGGTAGCAAGTTTTAAGTTCCTCGGCATACACATCACAGACAAACTGAATTGGTCCACTCACACTGACAGCGTCGTGAAGAAGGCGCAGCAGCGCCTCTTCAACCTCAGGAGGCTGAAGAAATTCGGCTTGTCACCAAAAGCACTCACAAACTTCTACAGATGCACAATCGAGAGCATCCTGGCGGGCTGTATCACCGCCTGGTACGGCAACTGCTCCGCCCTCAACCGTAAGGCTCTCCAGAGGGTAGTGAGGTCTGCACAACGCATCACCGGGGCAAACTACCTGCCCTCCAGGACACCTACACCACCCGATGTTACAGGAAGGCCATAAAGATCATCAAGGACATCAACCACCCAAACCACTGCCTGTTCACCCCGCTATCATCCAGAAGGCGAGGTCAGTACAGGTGCATCAAAGCTGGGACAGAGAGACTGAAAAACAGCTTCTATCTCAAGGCCATCAGACTGTTAAACAGCAATCACTAACATTGAGTGGCTGCTGCCAACACACTGTCATTGACACTGACCCAACTCCAGCCACTTTAATAATGGGAATTGATGGGAAATGATGTAAATATATCACTAGCCACTTTAAACAATGCTACCTTATATAATGTTACTTACCCTACACTATTCATCTCATATGCATATGTATATACTGTACTCTAGATCATCGACTGCATTCTTATGTCACTAGCCACTTTAACTATGCCACTTTGTTTACTTTGTCTACATACTCATCTCATATGTATATACTGTACTCGATACCATCTACTGTATGCTGCTCTGTACCATCACTCATTCATATATCCTTATGTACATATTCCTTATCCCCTTACACTGTGTATAAGACAGTAGTTTTGGAATTGTTAGTTAGATTACTTGTTGGTTATCACTGCATTGTCGGAACTAGAAGCACAAGCATTTCGCTACACTCGCATTAACATCTGCTAACCATGTGTATGTGACAAATAAAATTTGATTTGATTTGTGTAATCACAGTGTGCATTTAAGCATATCAGTTGTTCAGTTGAAAGAAGACATTCAGACTGAAACCCCAGTAGTTCCGTGTTAATCCACTTAGTTCCTTACAATGGACAGCTTGAAATTCTAGTTCTGCCCACACCACCACAGAATGCAGGCCTGGTGAGATTTCTGGTTTGCCAAGATTTTTAGCGGCATCTCTACAACCGCAAGGAGGGAAATAACTTGGCACCAAAAAAAACGATTCAGACTTCAAAGTATTTTAACAACCCAGCTTCTTCTCAAGTTTCTGTAACTGTTTTTAGCTCTTGTTTTAAAGTAACTGTCCAGTGTTTCCGGAGTTCTATGAAATATGACCTAAAATTAATTACAATATGAGTGAAATAGTTTTTCTTCCCAACAATTGCAATTGAGTATGTAAAAATTGAAGATTTTTCTGTGTTTGAACGGTGTGGGTGTATCCCAACAACAGAATGGTGTGGGTGTAGACCAGTCAGTAAAAATATTTACACGAGTAGACCACTGATTGGCCATCTCAACCAATGAGCCATCATGACATTGTGTTCTATGTGGAAATAGAAAGGATTTTTTAAACAGTCTGTTTGAGATACAAATTTGAGGTTGGGTTTTTTAAGTGTTTTTTCTCCAATTCATGCTTTGGCCACAAATATGAGTGTAGGATGAGTCAACATTATTATTATTATTTGAGTTAACAGAATATTAACATTTAAAAGTGAGATTTTCACTGGACAGTTACTTTTAAGACCTAAAAATCTCATGCACTAAACTTTTACATTTAAAGAAGATGATAGCAGACAAGAGGATAATTTGACTGAGAATGAGGAGATGATATGTGAGAGTGAAGTGAGACATGAGAGTCTGAAGAGGATAAGAATGGGAGTTGAGCTGTAGATAAGAGTATGAAAAACGCCATGTGAAGATGTGAGATGTGAGAGAGAACAGCGAGAAGAAGTGAGAGAGTTGAGATGTGAGAGAGAGAAGAGAGAGTAGAGATGTGAGAGAGAGGGTGGAGATGTGAGAGGGTGGAGATGTGAGAGAGGGTGGAGATGTGAGAGAGTGGAGATGTGAGAGGGTATATGTCAAGAGAGTGGAGAAGAGAGATTGGAGAGAGTAGAGAGAGGCTAAGGCACTACTGTGGGCACTAGACTGACTCTGCTGGCACGATGTGGGCGGGTCATTGTTCCCCAGGGCATAGGAGGCTGCCAGGACCTGTCAGGAGGCTGGCTGTGGCATTTAGCTCCACCGAGGAGCCATGTTGCTATCTATTCAGACCCTCTGTCTCTCAAAGCAGCTAAAAGGGGACTATTAGCTTTATTAGAGGGGGGGGCACTGCTGGGCTCCTGGCAGTATTATTGTGTGATGCTAGTTCTTAGTTTTTTTCCCATCCCCAGGTTGAATGACTATTTATCCTGCTCATTCTCCGTGGCCTGTGTTTTTCTTATGCTAGCCGGTCTGAATGGTCCGATGCTGATCCCTTTCTCTACACAGTTGTTTTGAGTGTCTGGTCATAGGGTACTTTCCTAGGATGCCACTGTATTAGACAACATTTGGACAGAATATCCTGCTGTGTGTGAAGAAGACTTGTGTAAGACTGGCTTTCTCCACTTTTGTAATACACAACGGCTGTTAGGTCATGTCCCCAGACATGCAGGGCATGGTAAACACCCACAAGGAGAGAGATCGTCATTGTTGCATGGGAGACTCCATCTGTAAGCATTAAAATGCTGTTGAAAATACCCCCAAATTCACACATTTACTATGATACAGTCATGCAGAATCAATTTTCTATCCCTAATAGACGGTTGAGCACTAATAGAATTCTCAGGCATATATCCCTCGATTCCTCTTGAGTTACTTAAGGCTTATAAAATATATCCTTTACTCCATTCCTTTGACATTAAGAACATATGGTTCCCATCAGACGGAGTCATAATGGCTTTACTGGAATTTAGTTTTGGCATAATGACAGTACTCTGCTGGTGGTTGTGGTTTTGCTCTGCAGGGTGTATGTTTGTGCCTACTGTTTTCCAACTTCGAGAGAGAACATTTGCGAGTGTAGTGTCTCTGGAGTAGGTAGTGCTTTGCCTGTACTGTACGTTAGATATGTGAATTTCATGAAGATACTGTCCTGCAAGAAGTATCTTTGAAGTTTGAGTTTGAAGTTAGCGCTATGTTATTACATTAATTAAAGGAATGGGAAATATGTCCCATACGAATGCGATGAGTCAAATATTAAAGGAACTGTATTTAGTCAGTTCAGACTGAGGGAGAGGTATATCTATGCAAGGAATCCAGTCCTGGAGGAACAATAATAAAATGGGTCACGGTTCCATGACTTTACTCTGTGATGCTGAAGTAAGAACATTCCAAGCACCATGACCGCAGAGAGCGCAAAGTGCTAGGCTTGGCTTACAGTAAGAAACTGTGATGATTCACATGTTTTGAGGGTGAAGTCATTGCAGTGAGGTGGGTAGTACTGCACAAAGGAGAGCTATTCAGTTCTGCCGACTTGAGTTAACTACACTACTACTGTATCTCATAGCTTGTGACAGCGAGTGCAGTAGACCTGGGCAGGGAGCAAGTTATTTTGGCAAGGAACAAACCTCTCTACCTTAGCCCTTCTACCAGTTGATGGTAGCATTTTTCTACAATGAGTTACTCTGTCATGTAGCTCCTACGAGACCCTAGAGACAAGATCGTTTTTACAGACATTGAGGTCTGTTTACACACAGATACTGAACCCTGCTGGTTACATTGACAACCTCACCTCTTATATAGTGTTTGTCAGTGTTGTTTTTCCCCGGATATTGTTTTGTGGTTAGTGCTATCTGCAATCCTTGGGTTGTCCGTACCCTAAACCCTAACCTTAACCCCTACCCTAACCATAACCTAACCCTAACCATTTTAAATGTCAATTTCAATGGGGTATTGTCAGAGTTGGGACATCCCAAGTATCCCAGATAGCCTGAACTATTGATTTGTGGCCCACGATGTACAGTATAGTTTCATGATAGGTATACTAATTGTACACTATCACTCCTGTCCCTGTGCCCTATGTGTGTGGTTGCAGTTTGAGGGCTGTCAGAAGGCTTTCTCTCGGCTGGAGAACATGAAGATCCACCTGCGCAGCCACACTGGAGAGAAGCCTTATATATGCCAGCACCCCGGCTGCCACAAAGCCTTCAGCAACTCCAGTGACAGAGCCAAGCATCAGCGCACACACCTGGACACGGTGAGTTGAGTGGCATAATTCAGACAGACACACATATGGTGGGACAATGGCGCCGGAGGAGATGGCTGCCGTTTTACGGTCTCCTAACCAATTGTGTGTTTTTTCGCAACTTATTTTGTACATAATGTTTCTGCCACCATCTCTTATGACCGAAAAGAGCTTCTAGATATCAGGACAGCGCTTATTCACCTCGTACTGGAAGAAGATTTTTTCTTTAACAAGTCGGATATAAAGGACTTACTTCAGACACCCGACAAGACCCTCATCCCCGTCATTCGCAGGAGAAAGAGACAGCGATATCGGGGACGTAGGTCGTGTTGCCTTGTAAAGATCCGATGGCGAGAGGGTAATCTGCCTTTACCATCAGTCCTATCAGCCAACGTTGTTATCATTGGATAACAAAATAGATGAACTACGACCACATACAGTGGGGAGAACAAGTATTTGATACACTGCCGATTTTGCAGGTTTTCCTACTTACAAAGCATGTAGAGGTAGGTACACTTCAACTGTGAGAGATGGAATCTAAAACAAAAATCCAGAAAATGATTTTTAAGTAATTAATTTGCATGAATTACATACGTACATACCCCAACCAGAAGCCACGGATTACAGACAACTTGCGCACTGAGCTAAAGGTTAGAGCTGCCGCTTTCAAGGATCGGGACTCTAACCCGGAAGCTTATAAGAAATCACTCAGATAAACCATCAAACATTGTGTGATCTCGCTCTCCGTAGCTGATGTGAGTAATACCTTTAAACAGGTCAACATTCACAAGGTTGCAGGGCCAGATGGATAACCAGGACGTGTACTCGGAGCATGCGCGGACCAACTGGCATGTATCTTCACTGACATTTTCAACCTGTCCCTGACTGAGTTTTTTATACCAACATGTTTCAAACAGACCACCTTGGTCCTTGTGCCCAAGAGCCCTAAGGTAACCTGTCTAAATGACTACCGACCTGTAGCACTCACATCTGTAGCCATGAAGTGCTTTGAAAGGCTGGTCATGGGTCACATCAACACCATTATCCCAGAAACCCTAGACCCACTCCAATTTGCATACCGCCCCAACAGATCCATAGATGATGCAATCTCTATTGCACTCCACACTGCTCTTTCCCACCTTGACAAAAGGGACAACTATATTAGAATTCTATTCATTGACTACAGCTCAGGGTTTAACACCATAGTGCCCACAAAGCTCATCACTAAGCTAAGGACCCTGGGACTAAATGCCTCCCTCTGCAACTGGATCCTGGAATTTTTACGGGCTGCCCCCAGGTGGTAAGGGTAGGTAACAACACATCCGCCACGCTCATCCTCAACACGGGGGCCCCCAGGGGTGCGTGCTCAGTCCCCTCCTGTACTCCCTGTTCACTCATGACTACATGGCCAGGCACGACTCCAACACCATCATTAAGTTTGCCAATGACACAACAGAGGTAGGCCTGATCACCGACAACGATGAGACAGCCTATAGGGAGGAGGTCAGAGACCTGGCCGTGTGGTGCCAGGATGACAACCACTCCCTCAACGTGATCAAAACAAAGGAGAAAATTGTGGACTACAGGAAAAGGAAGAACGAGCACAACCCCCATTCTCATTGACATGGCTGTAGTGGAGCAGGTTGAGAGCTTCAAGTTCCTTGGTGTTCACATCACCAACAAACTATCATGGTCCAAACACACCAAGACAGTCATGAAGCGGCCACGACAAAGCCTATTTCCCCTCAGGGGACTGAAAGGACTTGTCATGGGTCCTCAGAACTTTAAAAAGTTATACTGGTGCACAATCAAGAGCATGGTTGCATCACTGCCTGGTATGGCAACTGTTCGGCCTCCAACCACAAGGCTCCCGAGTGGTGCAGCGGTCTAAGGCACTGCATCTCAGTGCAAGAGGAGTCAATACAGTCCCTGGTTCAAATCCAGGCTGAGTCACATCTGGCTGTGGACAATTGACCCAGTGTTGGTCAGGTATGGCTGGGGTAGGCTGTCATTGTAAATAAGAATTTGTTCTTAATTACCTGACTTGCCTTGTTAAATAAAAAAATATACAGTTGAAGTTTACATAGGTTGGAGTCATTAAAACTCATTTTTCAACCACTCCACGAATGTCTTGTTAACAAACAAATACTTTGTGCATGACACAAGTAATTTTTCCAACAATTGTTTACAGACAGATTATTTCACTTATAATTCACTATCACAATTCCGGTGGTTCAGAAGTTTACAAACACGAAGTTGACTGTGCCTTTAAACAGCTTGGAAATTTCTAGAAAATGATGTCATGGCTTTAAATGCTTCTGACAGGCTAATTGATTTGAGTCAATTGGAAGTGTACCTGTGAATGTATTGCAAGGCCTAGTTTCAAACTCAGTGCCTCTTTGCTTGGCATCGTGGGAAAATCAAATGAAATCAGCCAGACCTCAGAAAACAAATTGTAGACCTCAACAAGTCTGGTTCATCCTTGGGAGCAATTTTCAAATGCCTGAAGGTACCACGTTCATCTGTACAAACAATAGTACGCAAGTATAAAAACCATGTGACCACGCAGCCGTCATACTGCTCAGGAAAGAGAGGGGGTTTGTCTCCTAGAGATGAACATGCTTTGGTGCGAAAAGTGCAAATAAATCCCAGAACAACAGCAAAGGACCTTGTGAAGATGCTGGAGGAAACAGGTACAAAAGTATCTATATCCACAGTAAAATGAGTCCTATATCGACATAACCTGAAAGGCGGCTCAGCAAGGACGAAGCCACTGCTCCAAAACTGCCATAAAAAATCCGGACTACCGTTTGCAACTGCACATGGGGACAAAGAAATGTCCTCTGGTCTGATGAAACATAAATAGGACTGTTTGGTCATAATGACCATTGTTATGTTTGGAGGAAAAAGGAGGAGGCTTGCAAGCCGAAGAACACCATCCTAACCGTGAAGCACGATGTTGGCAGCATCATGTTGTGGGGGTGCTTTGCTGCAGGAGGGACTGGTGCACTTCACAAAATAGATGGCTTCATGAGGGAGGAAAAGTATGTGGATATATTACAGCAACATCTCAAGACATCAGTTAAAGCTTGGTAGCAAATGGGTCTTCCAAATGGACAATGACCCCAAGCATACTTCCAAAGTTGTGGCAAAATGGCTTAAGGACAACAAAGTCAAGGTATTGGAGTGACCATCACAAAGCCCTGACCTCAATCCTGAAGAAAATTTGTGGGCAGAACTGAAGAAGCGTGTGTGAGCAAGGAGGCCTACAAACCTGACTCAGTTACACTAGCTCTGTCAGGAGGAATGGGCCAAAATTCACCAAACTTATTGTGGGAAGCTTGTGGAAGGCTACCCAAAACGTTTGACCCAAGTTAAACAATTTAAAGGCAATGCTACCAAATACTAATTGAGTGTATGTAAACTTCTGATCCACTGGAAATGTGATGAAATAAATAAAAGCTGAAATAAATCATTCTTCCTACTATTATTCTGACATTTCACATTCTTAAAATAAAGTGGTGATCCTAACTTACCTAAGACAGTGAATTTTTACTAGGATTAAATGTCAGGAATTGTGAAAAACTTTTTAAATGTATTTGTCTAAGGTGTATGTAAACTTCCGACTTCAACTGTATATTACAAAGGCACTACAGAGGGTTGTGCGTACGGCCCAGTACATCACGGGGGCCAAGCTTCCTGCCATCCAGGACCTCAATAGCTTGCAATGTCAGAGGAATGCCCTTAAAATTGTCAAAGATAAGACTCCTGAACAGCTAATCAAATGGCTACCCAGATGATTTGCATTGCCCCCCTCTTTTACGCTGCTCTTACTCCCTGTTTATTATCCATGCATAGTCACTTTAACTCTTCCTACATGTACATTACTGTTCAAAAGTTTGGGGTCAGTTAGAAATGTCCTTGTTTTTGATAGAAAAGCACATTTGTTTGTCCGTTAAAATAATATTAAAGCCAGAAGCTAACCAGAAGCTAGCCAGGTTTACTGGCTAACGTTAGTATTCAGCTGACCACGGTTTGTGGTCATCGGCTATCCTTTAGCTCGAAAAGCTATTTTTCTCTCCATATCCCCGGATTTCAACACAAGCTCTGGACATTTACACCTGGATCTCGCAGCTAGCTAGCTGCTATCCGTGTGACTATTGGCTTACGTTGATCCCGGAGCAAACATAAATTATTCCGGAGCTAGCCAGCTGAAGAGTTCCATCAGCCACTCCTGGGCTACAATCACCTATCCGGACCGATGCGGAGCCCCACCGGGCCTTCACGACTGGACTACCGACGTTATCTGCCCGAGGAAGTTATCCAACTGGCCCCTCCGTCGCGACGTACCTGAACGCCCATCTGCGGCCCGCTAATCGTTAGCTGTCTTATCGGCTGCTATCTGAATAGGTCTATCGGACAATTTTTCTTCGGTCACTATAACTATATCTATTTTTGATAGATTGATCCCTTCTACCACACGGAACCCCACTAATCTACCGGCAGAAAGGCACGAGGTGACTAAAAACAGACCTGCATCCTATGCTAGCTTTCTACCAATTGTAACGCTTTTCAAATATAAACACAAGAACATAACATAGAATGCCCACCCCAACTCACGCCCTGACCAAACTAAAACAAAAGACATAAAAGACATAAAATAGGAACTAAGGTCAGGACGTGACACCGATGGCCTGGCTAGCTGTCTGAATCGCCGTTACCCCAACCAACCTCACTACTCACTGGACCCTTATGATCCCCCAAAGGTGCGGACTGTGGCCGCAAAACCTAAACCCATAGAGGAGGGTCTGGGTGGGCATCTGTCCGCGGTGGCGGCTCTGGACCCCACTCCACCATAGTCTTGGCCCACTTAAGTGGCACCTTTGGAGCCGAGGCCCTCGCCGTCCAACGTCGGACTGGGGACCCCTGCAGCGGGCCCCGAATAGACGGGAGACTCTGGCAGCGCCGGAGTGAAGGGCGACTCTGGCAGCGTGAGCGCGACTCTGGCAGCGCCGGAGTGAGGCGACTCTGGCAGCGCCGGAGTGAGGGGCGACTCTGGCAGCGCCGGAGTGAGGGGCGACTCTGGCAGCGCCGGACCGGAGGGCGAACCTGGAGGGAGGAGACGGAGAGACAGCCTGGTGCATGGGGCTGCCACAGGACCCACCAGTCTGGGGAGACCTACAGGAGGCCCGGTGCGTGGAGGAAGCACCGGATGGACCGGTCTGTGGGGGAGCTCTGGTGCGCAGCCGTGGCACCACTCCCCCAGGCTGGATGACCACTTTAGCCCGGACCCTCCAGGGTGCAAGCACAGGTTGAACCGGGCTGTGGGTGAGCACTGGAGATCTGGTGCCCACATTGGCCGGGCAAATTGCACCCTCCCAGCGCCCCGGAGACACAGCACGCAGCGCCGGCGCAGGATACCCTGGGCCGAAACGGCGTACCGGAGACCAAACACGCTGAGCTGGCACAACATGCCCTGGCTGGATGCCCACTCTCGCATGGCACTTGCGGGGGGCTGGCTTATAGCGCACCGGGCTATGAGCGTGTACTGGCGACACCGTGCGCTTGACCGCATAACACGGTGCCTGACCAGTACTGCGCTTCTTCTGGTAAGCACGGGGAGTTGGCTCAGGTCTATCACCTGACTCCGGCAAAAAAAAATTGGGGGGCTGCCTCTTGTGCCTGTTGCGCTGCCTTGTCTCATATCGCTGCCGCTCAGCTTTCGCTGCCTCCAGTTCTTCCTTGGGGTGGCGATATTCCCCAGCCTGTGCCCAGGGTCCCTTGCCGTCCAATATCTCCTCCCAAGTCCAGGAGTCCAGAACCCTCTGCTCCTGGTTACCACGCTGCTTGGTCCAGATGTGGTGGGTGGTTCTGTAACACTTTTCGTTGGAGGAAGAAGGAGTAGACCAAAGCGCAGCATGGTACTTGTTCATGATACCTTTACTGGAGCCTTATGATCACTTGACTAAGCATGCCTCTCCTTAATGTCAATATGCCTTGTCCATTGCTGTTCTGGTTAGTGTTTATTGGCTTATTTCACTGTAGAGCCCTGCTCATTATACCTTATCCAACCTTTCAGTTCCACCACCCACACATGCGATGACATCACCAGGTTTCAATGATGTTTCTAGAGACAATATCTCTCTCTTCATCACTCAATACCTAGGTTTACCTCCACTGTATTCACATCCTACCATACCCTTGTCTGTACATTATACCTTGAAGCTATTTTATCGCCCCCATAAACCTTCTTTTACTCCCCGTTCCGGACGTTCTAGACGACCAATTCTCATAGCTTTTAGCCGTACCCGTATCCTACTCCTCCTCTGTTCCTCTGGTGATGTAGAGGTGAATCCAGGCCCTGCAGTGCCTAGCGCCACTCCTATTCCCCAGGCACTCTCTTTTGATGACCTCTGTAACCGTAATAGCCTTGGTTTCATGCATGTTAACATTAGAAGCCTCCTCCCTATGTTTGTTCTATTCACTGCTTTAGCACACTCTGCCAACTCGGATGTTCTAGCCGTGTCTGAATCCTGGCTTAGGAAGACCGTAAAAAATTCAGAAATGTCCATCCCGAACTACAACATTTTCAGACCAGATAGATCGGGCAAAGGGGGCGGTGTTGCAATCTACTGCAAAGATAGCCTGCAGAGTTATGTCCTACTATCCTTGTCTGTGCCCAAACAATTTGAACTTCTACTTTTAAAAATCCACCTATCTAAAAACAAGTCTCTCACCGTTGCCGCCAGCTATAGACCACCCTCTGCCCCCAGCTGTGCTCTGGACACCATATGTGAACTGATTGCCCCCCTATCTATCTTCAGAGCTTGTGCTGCTAGGTGACCTAAACTGTAACATCCTTAAAACCCCAGCCATCCTACAATCTAAGCTTGATGCCCTCAATCTCACACAAATTATCAATGAACCTACCAGGTACCACCCCAAAGCCGTAAACACGGGCACCCTCATAGATATCATCCTAACCAACTTGCCCTCTAAATACACCTCTGCTGTTTTCAACAAAGATCTCAGCGATCACTGCCTCATTGCCTGCATCCGTAATGGGTCAGCGGTCAAACAACCTCCACTCGTCACTGTCAAACGCTCCCTGAAACACTTCAGCGAGCAGGCCTTTCTAATCGACCTGGCCGGGGTATCCTGGAAGGATATTGATCTCATCCAGTCAGTAGAGGATGCCTGGTTATTTTTTTAAATACCTTCCTCACCATCTTAAATAAGCATGCCCCATTCAACAAATTTAGAACCAGGAACAGATATAGCCCTTGGTTCTCTCCAGACCTGACTGCCCTTAACCAACACAAAAACATCCTATGGCATTCTGCATTAGCATCGAACAGCCCCCGTGATATGCAACTTTTCAGGGAAGCTAGAAACCAATATACACAGGCAGTTAGAAAAGCAAAGGCTAGCTTTTTCAAGCAGAAATTTGCTTCCTGCAACACAAACTCAAAAAGGTTCTGGGACACTGTAAAGTCCATGGAGAATAAGAACACCTCCTCCCAGCTGCCCACTGCACTGAGGATAGGAAACACTGTCACCACCGATAAATCCACTATAATTGAGATTTTCAATAAGCATTTTTCTACGGCTGGCCATGCTTTCCACCTGGTTACCCCGGTCAACAGCACTGCACCCCCCACAGTAACTCGCCCAAGCCTTCCCCATTTCTCCTTCTCCCAAATCCAGTCAGCTGATGTTCTGAGAGAGCTGCAAAATCTGGACCCCTACAACTCAGACGAGCTAGACAATCTGGGCCCTTTCTTTCTAAAATGATCTGCCGAAATTGTGGCAATCCCTATTACTAGCCTGTTCAACCTCTCTTTCGTGTCGTCTGAGATTCCCAAAGATTGGAAAGCAGCTGCGGTCATCCCCCTCTTCAAAGGCGGGGACACTCTTGACCCAAACTGCTACAGACCTATATCTATCCTACCCTGCCTTTCTAAGGTCTTCGAAAGCCAAGTCAACAAACAGATTACCGACCATTTCGAATCCCACCATACCTTCTCCGCTATGCAATCTGGTTTCAGAGCTGGTCATGGGTGCACCTCAGCCACGCTCAAGGTCCTAAACGATATCTTAACCGCCATCGATAAGATACAATACTGTGCAGCCATCTTCATTGACCAGGCCAGGGCTTGACTCTGTCAATCACCACATCCTCATCGGCAAACTCGACAGCCTTGGTTTCTCAAATGATTGCCTCGCCTGGTTCATCAACTACTTCTCTGATAGAGTTCAGTGTGTCAAATCGGAGGGCCTGTTGTCCAGGCCTCTGGCAGTCTCTATGGGGGTGCCACAGGGTTCAATTCTTAGACCGACTCTCTTCTCTGTATACATCAATGATGTCGCTCTTGCTGTTGGTGAGTCTCTGATCCACCTCTACGCAGACGACACTATTCTGTATACTTCTGGCCCTTCTTTGGACACTGTGTTAACAACCCTCCAGACGAGCTTCAATGCAATACAACTCTCCTTCCGTGGCCTCCAATTGCTCTTAAATACAAGTAAAACTAAATGCATGCTCTTCAACCGATCGCTGCCTGCACCTGCCCGCCTGTCCAACATCACTACTCTGGACGGTTCTGACTTAGAATATGTGGACAACTACAAATACCTAGGTGTCTGGTTAGACTGTAAACTCTCCTTCCAGACTCACATCAAACATCTCCAATCCAAAGTTAAATCTAGAATTGGCTTCCTATTTCGCAACAAAGCATCCTTCACTCATGCTGCCAAACATACCCTTGTAAAACTGACCATCCTACCGATCCTCGACTTCAGCGATGTCATTTACAACATAACCTCCAATACCCTACTCAATAAATTGGATGCAGTCTATCACAGTGCCATCCGTTTTGTCACCAAAGCCACATATACTACCCACCACTGCGACCTGTACGCTCTTGTTGGCTGGCCCTCGCTTCATACTCATCGCCAAACCCACTGGCTCCAGGTTATCTACAAGACCTTGCTTGGTAAAGTCCCCCCTTATCTCAGCTCGCTGGTCACCATAGCAGCACCCACCTGTAGCACGCGCTCCAGCAGGTACAGTATATCTCTCTGGTCACCCCCAAACCAATTCTTCCTTTGGCCGCCTCTCCTTCCAGTTCCCTGCTGCCAATGACTGGAAGGAACTACAAAAATCTCTGAAACTGGAAACACTTATCTCCCTCACTAGCTTTAAGCACCAGCTGTCAGAGCAGCTCACAGATTACTGCACCTGTACATAGCCCATCTATAATTTAGCCAAAACAACTTCCTCTCCTCCTACTGTATTTATTTATTTATTTTGCTCCTTTGCACCCCATTATTGCTATCTCTACTTTGCACATTCTTCTACTGCAAATCTACCATTCCAGTGTTTTACTTGCTATATTGAATTTACTTTGCCACCATGGCCTTTTTTTCCCCTTTACCTCCATTATCTCACCTCATTTGCTCACATTGTATATATACTTATTTTTCTACTGTATTATTGATTGTATGTTTGTTTTACTCCATGTGTAACTGTGTTGTATGTGTCAAACTGCTTTGCTTTATCTTGGCCAGGTCGCAATTGTAAATGAGAACTTGTTCTCAACTTGCCTACCTGGTTAAATAAAGGTGAAATAAATCAAAATAAATAAATCAGCATTTGTGGGTTTGATTTCAGGCTCAAAATGTCCAGCAACAGAACTTTCTTCTGAAACTCATCAGTCTATTCTTCTTCTGAGAAGTTATTCCATGCTATTCCATGCGAAAGATTGCCAAGAAACTGAAGATCTCCCTTCACTGAACAGCTCAAACTGTCTGTAATCAAAATATAAAGAGGAGTGGAATGCCCTGGTGCACAACTGAGCAAGAGGACAAGTACATTAGTGTCTAGTTTGAAAAACAGACTCCTCACAAGTCCTCAACTGGCAGATCCATTAAATAGTACCCGCAAATCACCAATGTCAACGTCAACAGTGAAGAGGCGACTCCAGGATGCTGACCTAGGCAGAGTTGCAAAGAAAAATCCATATCTCAGACTGGCCAATAAAAAGAAAAGATTAAGATGGGCAAAATAACAGACACTGGACAGAGGAACTCTGCCTAGAAGGCCAGCATGCCAGAGTTGCCTCTTCACTGAGTGTTTTGCGGGTACTATTCAATGAAGTTGCCAGTAGAGGGCTTGTGAGGCGTCTGTTTCTCAAACTAGACGCTCTAATGTACTTGTCCTCTTGCTCAGTTGTGCACCGGGGCCTCCCATTCCTCTTTTTATTCTGGTTAGGGCCAGTTTGCGCTGTTCTGTGAAGGGAGTTGCTGATGCTCCAGATACTCACTAGTCTGAAGAAGGCCAGTTTTATTGCTTCTTTAATCAGAACAACAGTTTTCAGCTATTCTAACATAATTGCAAAAGGGTTTTCTAATGATCAATCAGCCTTTTAAATTGATAAACTTGGATTAGCTAACACAACATGCCATTGGAACACAGGAGTGATGGTTGCTGATAATGGGCCTCTGTACGCCTATGTAGATATTCCATAAAGAAATCAGCTGTTTCCAGCTACAATAGTCAACATTAACAATTTCTACACTGTAACTCTGATCAATGTGATGTTATTTTAATGGACAAAAACAATGCTTTTCTTTCAAAAACAAAGACATTTCCAAGTGACCCAAAACTTTTGAACGGTAGTATTATTACCTCAATTACCTTGACTAACCAGTGCCACTGCACATTGACTCTGTACCGGTACCCCCATTTGTTGCGATTTTCTTCTTCCTCTTCTGAGGAGGAGTAGGAGAGATCAGACCAATGCGCAGCGTGGTAAGTGTCCATGTTGATAATTTATTATCACGAGAACACTAAACAAAATAACAAAGGAGCATGAACGAAACAAAAACAGTCCTGTCTGGTGTAGACACAAAACAGAAAACAATCACCCACAACTCAAGGGTGAAAAACAGGCTACCTAAGTATGGTTCTCAATCAGGGACAATGATTGACAGCTGCCTCTGATTGAGAACCATACCAGGCCAAACACAAAAATACCAAATCATAGAAAAACTAACATAGACAACCCACCCAACTCACGCACTGACCATACTAAAACAAAGACATAACAAAAGAACTACGGTCGGAACATGACACCATTATATAGCCTTGCTACTGTTATTTTACTGCTGCTCTTTAATTATTTTAAATTTTTTACTTAGCAATTTTTTGCTTAACACTTATTTTTCTTAAAACTGCATTGGTGGTTAAGGCTTATGTCAGCATTTCACTGTAAGGTCTACTACACCTGTTGTATTCGGCACATGTGACAAATAACATTTGATTTGATTTGAAAACACACATTGAAAGCCAAAAGTTGTTGGTTTTGTGACTATTTACATTTTGTGTCTGTGTGTTTGTGCAGAAGCCGTACGCGTGTCAGATCCCTGGTTGTGTAAAGCGCTACACTGACCCAAGCTCCCTGCGCAAGCACATCAAATCCCATTCCTCCAAAGAGAGGCAGTTGAGGAAGAAGGTCAGTTTGGAGCTGCCTGGACTCTGCTCTTAACAGTTATACCTGATAATCAGCTCCATCACACTTTGCAGTCAAAGTGTGACTGCAGTCTCAATTGTCTATTTAGACTCTTTAGACACACTCTCACTCTCTCTCTTTCACTGCCTCTTAGTTTCCCCTTTTACTGTACGTGATGGGGACACTTCTGTTGTATCACAAACACATTCACTCGTACAGTACACTATGCCTACACATAATATTGTATACATATTCTCTAGTTAGTTGATTTGCTTTGCTGCGTTGTAATACTCAGACTATTAAAGTTCCTGTTGATAAAAATCATCCTCATTAACTCTATCTTCGAGTTAAGGTTATGTAACCATAGATACTGTACAACCAGCCACAGGAGGTGAGTTGTTTCTATTTTTAAAAAAGTACAGTTTACAAATGCGCGCTCCCACATTCACAGCTTCTTTCATTAGCAAGTTACTTTATTCTCTGCTTGCATTTATGCTGATCTCTGTACATCTGTTTCTATGTGATTGGTCTTAAGCTGAGGTCATCTATTGACATGAGCCAAGAGGCATTAACGGACTGTCTAACCATCCAACCCCTGCTACCCAGCCTCTCTCCTCTGGACATGATTAACAGCAAGCTGGGCCAATCACCAATACCTTCCCTAGATCTCTACACAGGTAAGCATTTTTCACATGCATTGACGGTGCCTTTAGTACAGTAGTTCTGGAAAATATAGCCTTACTAGAATGTGAAGGCCATGGTTTCATACACTGTACATACAGAAGTATGTGGACACCCCTTCAAATTAGTGGATTCGTCTTTTTCAGCCACACCCGTTGTTGACAGCTGTATAAAATTGAGCACACAGCCATGCAATCTCAATAGACAAACATTGGCAATAGAATGGCCTTACTGACGAGCTCAGTGACTTTCAACGTGGCACCATCATAGGATGCCATCTTTCAACAAGTCATGCCATCTTTCAAAAAGATTTAGATGCAAGTCAGTTCTTAAGGTGAATGCTTTGTAATTTCTGCGTCCTGACTAAATGAAATGTAAATGTAGAGCTGCCCCGGGTCAACTGGAAATGCTGTTTGTGAAGTGGAAAGTCTAGGTCAACAACTACTCAGCTGCAAAGTGGTAGGCCACCCAATCTCACAGAACAGAACCGTAGAGTGCTGAAGCGAGTAGCGTGTATAAATCGTCTGTCCTCGGTTGCAACAATCTCACTACGAGTTCCAAAGAAGAACTGTTCGTTGGGAGCGTCATGAAATGGGTTTTCATGGCCAAGCAGCCGCACACAAGCCTAAGATCACCATGCACAATGCCAAGCGTCGAACTGAGGGGTGTAAAGCTCGCCTCCATTGGACTCTGGAGCAGTAGAAACACGTTCTCTGGAGTGACGCTTCACGATCTGGCAGTCCGGCGGACAAACCTGGATTTTGCGGATGTAACTGTAACGTTTGGTGAAGGAGGAATAATGGTCTGGGGCTGTTTTTCAACAGTTTTGGGAAGGCCCTTCCCTGTTTCAGCATGACAATGCCCCCGTGCACAAAGTGAGGTCCATACAGAAATGTTTTGTTGAGATCAGTGTGGAAGAACTTGACTGGCCTGCATAGAGCCCTGACCTCAACCCCATCAAACACCTTTAGGATGAATTGGAAAGCCAACTGCGAGCCAGGCCTAATCGCCCAACGTCAGTGTCCGACCTCACTAATGCTCTTGTGGCTGAATGGAAGCAAGTCCCCGCAGCAATGTTCCAACATCTAAAGCCTTCCCAGAACAGTAGAGGCTGTTATAGCAGGGGGGAACCAACTCCATATTAATGCCCATGATTTTGGAATGAGATGTTCGACGAGCACATACTTTTGACGAGGTGTCCACATACTTTTGGTCATGAAGTGTATGTTCTTATACTCCTTAGTTTGAGTCTGAGTTAGAGGCTTATGCAACGGGTGTGGCTGAAATAGCCGAATGCTGTGTGTAGCATTGTTCGGTGTATCCATATCTCTCCTTTGTTGTCTGTGTTTGATAGATCTGCTGACCAGTGGGCAGTCTAGCCACTGTGTGTCTCTATCCATCCCTTTCCCTCCAGCTGTTCCACAGGGCCAACCCTCCTCAAACAGCTCACACCTGGCTCTGCTGCGCCCCCAGCAGGACAGTTATAGGTATACAGCCACACAGCATAAAGACTGTTATTAGTCTTCTAGTCTTTTTATTTTTTTATTTAACCTTTATTTAACTAATCTATTTGAGTTCACCACATATGTTTTTTCAGCTGTGAGGCAATTCTAGAGTTTGTTTATTGTCGTTGCTGGTTTTACATTTATATGGGGATGGAACTTTTGCATTTAGGATAAACAATTATTATTCGTAAAATTGTGTTTTTCCTATGGTTAGATTATGAATTTTCATAGGCAGCTGTCACAACCTGGTCCATGCTAAACTTCCCTGACTTCTGTCACTTAGTATGTGTTGCCGTTGTGGTTATGTGGAAATAATTTTCTAAGACATTTATGGTGAGACCATTTCAATTTTAAAACTATATGTGCCTAATATACTGTAATTCTGTTTTAAATGTAAAAAAGTGTAAGAGACAGTCTTGAACTAGAAAAGTGGATACCATTCATCATAGTCATATTTAGTCACATATTTATATCGCTGTAATTAAGTATTCTCATCATAAATGCAATAATCAATTTATAATAAACCAGTGGATGCTGCTGAGGGGAGGACGGCTCATAATAATAACTGGAATGGAGTTTAATGGATGGAACGGAGTGACTGGAATGGTATCAAACACATGAAAAACATATTTTTGATACCATTCCATTTACTCCATTCCAGACGTTATTATGAGCCTTTCTCCCCCCCAACAGCCTCCACTGTAATAAACATATAGGAGAAGGAGTCATGCAAGGATGTCTATAATTGCATTCAATGTTCCTTCCTTAAGACTGAGAATTCAGTCATTTTTCCAGGTCTTGTGTAAAGTTTGAAGAACTTACATTTCATGTGTTTCACAGTTATGACAAGTGCTGGCTAATGAACGTTCTGAAGTCATTGCCTTAAGAACTGTCTTTCTGTCTCACTCCCAATGATTTATCAAATCAAATCGAATGTTATTGGTCACATACACATGTTTAGTTGATGTTATTGCGCGTGTAGCGAAATACTTGTGCTTCTGGCTCCAACAGTGCAGTAATATCAAACAAGTAGTATCTAATATATACACTAGATGACTGACAGGGGGTGCTGTTTTGAAGCCCTCGCAGCTCTATCTTGGCACCACCGCCGGTGTAAAAAAGATTTTGGAAGCTATAGAAATGCATTTTTAATGTCAACATTTGTTTTTGCCACGTTTATTTTATTACAGACACCTTAATGCATACTTTTAAATGATATTATGTAAGATAAACATAAAGATAAAAAAGATATATTACATTTTTTTTTACTTAAAGTATAATTTTTTGGAATGTTCTGTTACTGTCCTCACTACAACAACAAAATACTTAAATATATGTACTATATTTACAAAAGTAAAAGTATGTGGACACCCTTTTTAATTTGTGGATTTGGCTATTTCAGCAACACCCGTTGCTGACAGGTGTGTAAAATTGAGCACAAAGTCATGCAATTTCCATAGACAAACATTGGCAGTAGAATGGCCTTACTGAAGAGCTCAGTGACTTTCAACGTGGCACCGTCATAGGATGCCACCTTTCCAACAAATCAGTTCGCAAAATGTCTGTCTTGCAAGAGCTGCCCTGGACAACTGTAAATGCTGTTATTGTGAAGTGAAAACCTCTATGAGCAACAACGGTTCAGCCGCGAAGTTGTAGGCCACACAAGCTCACAGAACAGGACTGCCTACTGCTGAAGTGTGTAGAGTGTAAAAATCATCTCTCCTCGATTGCAACACTCACTACCGAGTTCCAAACTGCCTCTGAAAGCAACTTCAGCAAAGAACTGTTCATCAGGAGCTTCATGAAATGGGTTTCCATGGCCGAGCAGCCACACATAAGCCTAAGATTACCATGCACAATGCCAAGCGTCAGCTAGAGTGGTGTTTAGCTTGCCGCCATTGGAGTCTGGAGCAGTGGAAACATGTTCTCTGGAGTGATGAATCATGCTTCACCATCTGGCAGTCTGATGGATGAATCTGGGTTTTGCGGATGCCAGGAGAATGCTACCTACCCCAATGCATGGTGCCAACTGTAAAGTTTGGTGGAGGAGGAATAATGGTCTGGGGGTGTTTTTCATGGTTTGGGCTAGGCCCCTTAGTTCCAGTGAAGGGAATTCTTAACGCTACAGCATACAACATGCTAAATTATGTGCTTCCAAATTTGTGCCAACAGTTTGGGAAGGCCCTTTCCTGTTTTAGCATGACAATGCCCCCGTGCACAAAGTGAGACCCATACAGAAAGGTTTGTCGGTGTTCGAAAAACTTGACTGGCCTGCACAGAGCCCTGACCTCAACCCCATCAAACACCCTTGGGATAAATTGGAATGCCGACTGCAATTCAGACCTAATCGTCCAACATCAGTACCCAACCTCACTAATGCTCTTGTGGCTGAATGGAAGCAAGTCCCCGCAGCAATGTTCCAACATCTAGTGGAAAGTCTTCCCAGAAGAGTGGAGGCTGTTTAGGCAGCAAAGGGGGGCTAACTCCATATTAATGCCCATGATTTTGGAATGATATGTTCGATGAGGTGTTCACATACTTTTGGTCATGTAGTGTATAATTTTGTCTTTGAAAATTATTATTAAAATACTGTAGAATTCTATTCATTCTACTGCTCCTTAAGGGGACTTCAAAGCCTCTCACTGACCAATACATAGCTTCAGCAATCGAGGCTTTATATACATCATTGCTCTTTCCCCTTACCGATTAACAGCGTTCTTGGTATTCTGCAGGGGACAATTATATCTTTATATAGTGACAGACCTTACCTAGTCCTGTTGAAATCTACAGTCCCTTCAACATACTCTATTGATGGCTCCTGGCAGATACTTTTTTTCTGTCTCAGTGTGTCTAAGACATTGACGGGCAGATACAGTGGGGCAAAAAAGTATTTAGTCAGCCACAATTGTGCATGTTCTCCCACTTAAAAATATGAGAGAGGCCTGTAATTTTAATCATAGGTACACTTCAACTATGACAGACAAAATTAGAAATAAATTCCAGAAAATCACATTGTAGGATTTTTAATGAATTTATTTGCAAATTATGGTGGAAAATAAGTATTTGGTCACCTACAAACAAGCAAGATGTCTGGCTCTCACAGAATTAACTTTAAAACGCTCCTCTGTCCTCCACTCGTTACCTGTATTAATGGCACCTGTTTGAACTTGTTATCAGTATAAAAGACACCTGTCCACAACCTCAAACAGTCACACTCCAAACTCCACTATGGCCAAGACCAAAGAGCTGTCAAAGGACACCAGAAACAAAATTGTAGACCTGCACCAGACTGGGAAGGCTGAATCTGCAATAGGTAAGCAGCTTGGTTTGAAGAAATCAACTGTGGAAGCAATTATTAGGAAATGGAAGACATACAAGACCACTGATAATCTCCCTCGATCTGGGGCTCCACGCAAGATCTCACCCCGTGGGGTCAAAGTGATCATAAGAACGATGAGCAAAAATCCCAGAACCACACGGGGGGACCTAGTGAATGACCTGCAGAGAGCTGGGACCAAAGTAACAAAGCCTACCATCAGTAACACACTATGCCGCCAGGGACTCAAATCCTGCAGTGGCAGACGTGTCCCCCTGCTTAAGCCAGTACATATCCAGGCCCGTCTGAAGTTTGCTAGAGAGCATTTGCATGATCCAGAAGAAGATTGGGAGAATGTCATATGGTCAGATGAAACCAAAATATAACTTTTTGGTAAAAACTCAACTCGTCGTGTTTGGAGGACAAAGAATGCTGAGTTGCATCCAAAGAACACCATACCTACTGTGAAGCATAGGGGTGGAAACATCATGCTTTGGGGCTGTTTTTCTGCAAAGGGACCAGGACGACTGATCCGTGTAAAGGAAAGAATGAATGGGGCCATGTATTGTGAGATTTTGAGTGAAAACCTCCTTCCATCAGCAAGGGCATTGAAGATGAAACGTGGCTGGGTCTTTCAGCATGACAATGATCCCAAACACACCGCTCGGGCAACGAAGGAGTGGCTTCGTAAGAAGCATTTCAAGGTCATGGAGTGGCCTAGCCAGTCTCCAGATCTCAACCCCATAGAAAATCTTTGGAGGGAGTTGAAAGTCCATGTTGCCCAGCAACAGCCCCAAAACATCACTGCTCTAGAGGAGATCTGCATGGAGGAATGGGCCAAAATACCAGCAACAGTGTGTGAAAACCTTTTGAAGACTTACAGAAAACGTTTGACCTCTGTCATTGCCAACAAAGGGTATATAACAAAGTATTGAGATAAACTTTTGTTATTGACCAAATACTTATTTTCCACCATAATAAATAAATTCATTAAAAATCCTACAATGTGATTTTCTGGATTTTTTTCTTCTCATTTTGTCTGTCATAGTTGAAGTGTACCTATGATGAAAATATACAGGCCTCTCTCATCTTTTTAAGTGGGAGAACTTGCACAATTGGTGGCTGACTAAATACTTTTTTGCCCCACTGTATGTGTTTTAATGGCATCACTGATTGCATAATGTCCGACTCTCTGACAATGTGTCAGACAATGGTGAATAGATGGTTATATTTCTCAACCATCCCGTTAATGTGGTTTGGTTTTTTAAACATGTTCACATCTACTTTCTGTGAAGAGAACCTGCAGGCCCAGTTGCATCTGTTGGGCAAGCGACTTGCTATTTTCTATTCATTTTGAGTTCCCATTGGCACAGTCCCTGTAGCCATGACTGATTCAAATGCCTCTCCCCTTTTCTCTATTTTTTTCTCATCTGCAACAAATAAGTACTTAAACATCGGTTGTCATGGCTTTATGGCAGTAGGCTCATAGTTAGAATAATCTGATTAAAATAAAGCACAATTTTCTCCCATTGTGAAAGACTCCAATAGGCTTTTTGTGGCACGCTGCATCTGAGCTGTGAAGAGAGTTGTTGAGAAGAGGTTTTACAGGTTGGGAATGGCCAGCAACACTGTTGCTTGTTCAGCTCACAAAAAAACATAACTTCGTCCATGCACTTCAAAGGCGGGGAGAAGGAGGGTTTTCTGTCGTTTTGGGCAGCCAGATGCTCATGGTTTCTCACTGACACTGATTGTCCTGGTAGCAGCGGTAGGCCGCAGCATTCACCACAGGATTCTAGGTACACAATCAGCCATTGAAAGCGTTGGTCATTGGTCTCAAGGGCCTGCATTAGTGGAAGCTATAGGCACCAACTTGAGTGGCTCAGGAATTCAATAAGTGAATCATAAAATCTGAAAAATACCATTCAGAGGCTGTGGGAAGAGAATTGCTGTTATTACCTTTCTAGATGTTAAATCGATTGTAAAATCCCTGTTGACATTTTCTTCACTGCCTTTATGTGATTTCGTTATTCACTCATTCAACCTGTTCATCGTTATTCCCTTAATCAATTGCATTGTAAACACCTCAATTATTTTAATTACACTGGTGCCAGTAAGAAAAATTAAAAAGGTTTACAGCTACACAATAAAAGCATTCAACCAACTCATTGTTTTGCCTTCTGAAGCATTTTCTTATCTCTTACTTTCTGATGCTTAGTTTGGGGATAATTTTTTTTCCCAGTCTGGGCAACAACAAAAAAACAAACAGGTCATTAAGATTTCTCTCACATTCCGTCTGCTAAATAAGAAACTTCTATCTGTGCTTAGTTCAAATTGGTTATTTAAAGTCGGGGAAGTGTGCTATGTTACTATGCCTCAGTTACGAAGTAGCTGCCTCTTAAACAGACGTCTTCTTGTCAGTGTCTTTTGACTGAAAGAGCTGTCAGTAGTTTGAGGCAGAGTGGAGTTCACGGCATCATGATATTGTGTGTCTTTTGACCAAAAGAGCTTTCAATGGTTTGAGGCAGAGAGTAGGGTTAACAGCATCATGATATTGTGCAGTCGGTATGCAGATTCAATTATAGTGAGCTCCAAAAGTATTGGGACAGTGACACACTAAAATAATTGGTTGGATGCATTTGCTATTTCTTTTGGTTGTGTTTCAGGTTATTTTGTGCCCAATATAAATTAATGGTAAATAATGTATGGTGTCATTTTGGAGTCACATTTGTTGTAAATAAGAACATAATATGTTTCTAAACACTTCTACATTAATGTGGATGTTGCCATGATTACCGGGACTATGATATTTGTATGTCTAAATTTCTCACTCATCATTATTCACGATTCATTCAAGATTATCTGTAGGCTAATCATGGAAACATCAACATTAATGTAGAAGTGTTTAGAAACATGTTATATTCTTATTTACAACAAAAGTGACTCCAAAATGACACCATACAATATTTTCCATTAATTTATATTGGGAACAAAATAATCTGAAACACAACCAAAACAAATAGAAAATGCATCCAACCAATTATTTTAGTCACAAGCTTGATGTTGTCATTGCATTCTATGAATATGGGACCAAATGCTTAACGTGTTACTACTTTAATACACATAAGTGAATTTGTCCCAATGCTTTTGGTCCAATAAAAAGGGGGGACCATGTACCAAAAGTGCTTTAATTTCTAAATGGTTCTCCCAATATGGATGAAAATACCTTCAAATTAAAGCTGGCAGTATGCACTTTAACCTCATAGTCATTGTATCGTTTCCAATCCAAAGTGCTGGAGTACAGAGCCAAAACAACAACAAATGTGTGACTGTCCCAATACTTTTGTAGCTGACTATGTCTCATTTTAACAGCCTAATATTCAATCATATATTTGAAACATTTCAGGTTTGTTGATACCCACCAACTCAACCCCGGGTCCCACCAACACCAACTGCCTGGCCCCTCCAGTCCTCACACTCACCATCCTGTCTTATCCTTAAAGACCAGCACACCCTTGAATCATCCCAGTCACACTCCTGTAGTAAACACAGACCAACACCCAGGTAAATGACACCTACTAACTACAGGTACCTCATATGTTCGCTGCATCTATTACGTGTTAATGTGCTGAGTTAGCGATATCCTTCATTGGAATGTCAAAAGTGACATTCGATAATGCATCACAGAGATCTTCATAGAATTACACCTGCACCTACAAAGGGGCTTTGCTTATTGACTGTGGAAATGTGCCTGGGGAAAGAAAACAATGGTACAATTCCACTGGGAAATGTATACTCCGCAATGAGAGTTATTGTTTGTTTTATTATGAAAAAGTCTATTAAAGAATTGTGTGGGTGGTTTGACATTCTGTAGGTTGATCTTGGCTTATTTCTATCAGTTGTGCAGCTGGTGGCTGATGTTCTTCTACGTAGAAGCAGCTTCACTCTCAATCACAGCTTAAAATAGATATCACTTTTTTCCTACTGGACAGCAGTACTTAATGTTGACGAGGTGTTCACACAAGCACGCTGTGCACCATTTCTGTTGTTTTTATATATCAGATGAATAATAGTTCTTCAATAAGATACCATGGTGATTGTAATGGTTCATAGAACTTCAACTAACTGTTATTACTTTTATCTATACCGTATTTAGAGAAAGATATGAACTCTGGTTTTAATATGTCTATGTATGTATGTTCCCACTGGGCACACACTTGTTGAATCAGCATTGTTTCCACGTCATTTAAATAAAGTGTTGTTGAACCAATGTGGAAAAGACGTTGAATGACATCTGTGCCCAGTGGGTTGCCTGTTTGTATATAATGTTTTCATGTTTATTGTTCACCTGCCCGGGGATGTAGATTATGTAAATGAGCTGTTAGCTCTGGTGCAACGCATCACTTCTCACTTCTGAGACTTTTATGTTTTGTTGTAAATTGTCCCTGTTCAAATCAAATGTATAAATTAAATTAAAATAAAGCCAAGTTGCTTCTGAAGAAATAAAAATTTATGAAGATGAAAATAGGGAAACATCAGAGAATGAAAACAGATAGTACAGTCTCCCCCTTCATCTATTCAGAAATTAAAATAACAAGAAGTACCTGTTCTTTTTTCCTCAGGTTTTAGTGGTCAGATCCAGATGGTGTACTCTCCATTATACAATAATGGTACACATAAATCCACCAAGCAGACAAACTCCTGTCACCTGATGGAGATCCCAGAGTTTGATGATAGCCTTTCTCCAACATTCACAACTCAGAACAGACTAGACATCTCCCAAAGAGCTCTGTCTGGGCCCACAGGTAATAAAGAGACACAAAGGACAATACAGTACATTACGGATCGACATGCATTCATTTGCATCTATCTTATAATAATGACTCTCTGTGTTATTGTTGCATCCACAGTATATGACCTGCAGGGTGCATCACAGGATCTGCTTGTTAACCCAGTGCCAGTGATGTCAGAGGACGCTTATTTACATGTCAGTGCAGTGGACCGTTGCCCTAGCCAGCTCTCCTGTATCTACACTGAGGGGTGACGTCAGCAAATCTACCTCTTTTCTAAAACAGATACTCTGTAATACAACTCGTACAACAACTATATTGTTCTCCAGCTACATGTTCCTTGACATTGACCTGAGTGTGATGCCCATCTTGGGTGAGAACTGTAGACAAGAGGGGACATTTAGTAGCTTTAATTAAATAGGCAAAATGAACATGTCCACATCACTTATTAACTGATATTAGTCAATGAACATTGTTTTCATCATGGCAAGTCATGATAATTCTGACATCTTTAGATGTTGTCTTCATTCAAGTCAGTATCATCAGATCTCAGAGTCTAAGCCCACGATGAAAGTGCCTCCTAAAGATTGTATACTGAAAACAAATCGCAGTTCTGTGGATGCCAATGATATTGAGATTTGGAGGATGTTTTTATGTTTACATTATTTGAATGCATTTGTACAGTTATATCAAAATATTGTCCCCCCTTTTATAGAATTACACAATGTAAATACCATAAGAAGCACATTGAAGGCATATGTGTGTTCTTTTTCAAATGGGTGTTGTTCTTCGTAGCATATGTATTCATTTCATGAAACAGAATGTCCTTCGATAAATCAAATATATTTTTGTGCGAATATGTTGAGGAATCTGACTTGAATTGGTTGTTTTTTAATAAAAAATGTATGATTAAGCCTAGAGAATATTTGAGTTTTTTGTAAGAAGGCATGTCTATCTACTGTTATACATAAATGTGTAAGGTAAAAAGAAAGCTTGTCATTTATTACATTTAGTTGCATTGGTAGATGATGAAACCCTGACATATTTAATTTGGTCCTAAACAATAGAAATAGTTAATTAATGACAAAGTAATTTATATTACAGAAGTAACCCCAGTAAAAAATCAAAAACCTCTAAAAAAAAGGCCCTTTATTGGTTGGATGGAATAAAGCAATTATGTATTGAAAGGCATTGAGGGACCACTATTTAGACAGAAACTATAAAATGTCCCTCAAAAACATAGACATTTGTCTAATAGTCTAATCATTTAATGAGATGATGTATATCACTAAAACACAATCTTTTTTATACATGATCTGTCTGTATCTTTCAAGCTTAGATTGTCTTAAAAATCACAGATGTGTGTGTGTGCAACAATGAGAGTGGGAGTTGCCTCCTTTCTTTCTCAACCACTCTTTACCACCCAGTGGTGCACGGTTGTCCCGCTTTGGGAAAACAACTTGATTCAATGAACTAATGCAATTATTAATACTGTTTTCCGTGTTGTAATGTGCGCATAATGAACTATTCTATGACAATACTTTTATCCGCAACTTTCATACATTAGATTAAATTACACATGAACAGTACACCCCTATCCACCTCAATGTTTCCAGACGTCCCACGCTCTACAGCAGAGGGGATGAGTAAATTGATGATTCCATATATTTATGATAACATCCTCCTTAATTAATTGCAATACCGCTTATAATACTAAAGCTGGTTTTCTTGTATGATATTTTTATTTTCTCAGCAGCACACCCATCCAACACGCCATCATTGTAGCTCCTCCTACAGAATACTCAGGTTAGGTTGCGCCCGGTGAGTTTTATAGCAACTGTTGCCCTGTGAGGCAGCGCCATAGTCACCGTAGTCCTGGCGACTGTAACCCACCAACAACAACAACCTCTCGTTCCATCATTACCACCACACCATCCTCATCCTCATCAACCAGTCCTCAGCCCAGGTTTGATTATACTTACTATTTATACCAGCATGTGTTTTCTCTAATTCACGCCAAATGGTTATACTTTATAAAATGTCTACCGTGCTATTTTTGTCATAAGCAAATTCATATCTGCTCTCCTTTATTATGGTTAGCTAGCTGAGATAACGTTAATGTTGTTTCCTTCCAGGTAACGCTAGAAAGCAATGTGCTTATTTGCGAAAGTAGCTAAACTAGCAAGCTAATAAACAACGTTTATACGCAAAATAAATGTTTTATGTTGCTAGCTTGCTAACGTTAGATATACTATCCGAGTTTGCTGTGGCTCATCGGCCGTGCAATGACAGCTAACGCCAGCTAGCTTGTTTTGGCTAACGCTAGTTAGCAACTAGCTACATACAGTCAGAGCAGGTGTCTGATTTGTGTGTTTCAATGACCATCGCCAACTTCCTGGTATGATGGCTGTCAAGATACCGCACATTTTCAGTAATATTATACGAAATATGGGTAGTTACTTGCTTTGGCATTTTAAATCAATTCGAGCTACCATGTTCATTCAGTAATTATTGCTAATTGAGGTTAGCAGTAGCTTTTCCCTTTTGTCTTTGCTTGCTAGCATACACTTGGTTAACCAGCTAGCTTCCTTTGTAGCTAGCGTTGCGGAGCAGGTGCCACAAAGGCTTCGATAGCTAACCCTGTGTTAAGCGAGAGTGGCTAGCCAAGTTAGCTAGCTAACTACTTTAGCTAAACGTTTCAATGGTTATTGATTTCAGATTTTTTTAGTTCAATGTGTCGTCACAATCCATTACCCGTTAACCAGCTAGCTAGTTTCATAAGTCATAACCTATCTAGCTATGGCTAGCTAGCCAGTTTGAAATGCCTACGCTATGGCACAGAGCACTATCTAGCTAACGTTAGAATTGTTTAAGCTGATGCAAAAAGTAAAAGAAACGATAGCTATCACATTGACATTTAGCTACAGTTGTAGTGTGTGTATCAGAGAGAGATGGAATTGTGCTGTGAGCAGGTAGAAGAGTGAAGTTGATACTGTCTTTAAGACAAAGCACAAATAATAAATGCAGTCATCTATCAAATGTATTTAATTGACAAGTTACATTAGGCTAATAACTGCTGTTTGGCAGATCAAAAACAAACTGAACCTGACGATGACAGGTGTTTTTTTAAAGTTATTTTGTTTTAGTTACTTGTGGGGTTGGGTAGGTAGCTAACTGATGGGTTAATGGCAGTGTAACCACCCTGTTTCAGCTGCGTTCTGGACTCACTGGCTGTGTTCCCCTGCTCAGATGTTCAATGCATGCATCAGCCAATGGTTGCATGTTATGTCATCGACTGTGTCATTGACTGACAGATTGCTATAACATATGATATGGTTGGCTGATAGGAAAAATACCTATCCAGGCGTTGTAAGATCTGGCAGATGTCAGCAACAGCTGGACAGAGGAACGCACCCACTGATTCCACCAAGCAGGGGAAATGTGGCCTAAAACTTACTGCAAATGAGTCATGTCTCTTTTTCTCACAGACATTCATGGCACGGAATACGAGATTCATAACTTTTGAATATTAAATTCTAACTGGGATTGTACCTGGGGTTTTCAAATGTCATTTTGTTAGGCCTACATTCTCAGACCCTCCTTGAAAACGGAGAGCAGTATAGAGTAGAGGTCGACCGATTATGATTTTTCAACGCCGATGCCAATTGTTGTGGGGCCAGAAAAGCCGATACCGATTAATCGGCCAATTTTTAAAATTTGTAATAATGACAATTACAACAAAACTAAATTAACACTTATTTTAACTTAATATAAAACATCAATAAAATCAATTTAGCCTCAAATAAATAATGAAACATGTTCAATTTGGTTTAAATAATGAAAAAACTAAGTGTTGGAAAAGAAAGTAATATGTGCCATGTAAAAAAGCTAATGTTTAAGTTCCTTGCTTAGAACATGAGAACACATGAAAGTTGGTGGTTCCTTTAACATGAGACTTCAATATTCCAAGGTAAGAGGTTTTAGGTTGTAGTTAATATAGTATTTATAGGACTATTTCTCTCTGTACCATTTGTATTTCATATACCTTTGACTATTGGATGTTCTTATAGGCACTATAGTATTGCCAGTGTAACAGTATAGCTTCCGTCCCCCTCCTCGCCCCTACCTGGGCTCGAACCAGGAACACATCGACAACAGCCACACTCGAAGCATCGTTACCCATCGCTCCACTAAAGCCGCGGCCCTTGCAGCGCAAGGGGAATAACTACTCCAAATCTAAAAGTGAGTGACGTTTGAAACAGTATTAGCGCACACCCAGCTAACTAGCTAGCCATTTCACATTGGTTACACCAGCCATTAGGCTGATAGGCTTGAAGTCATAAATAGTGATGTGCTTGCGAAGAGCTGCTGGCAAAACGCACGAAAGTGCTGTTTGAATGAATGATTACGGGTCTGCTGCTGATCAGTCAGACTGCTCTATCAAATCAGACTTAATTATAACATAATAACACACAGAAATACGAGCCTTTGGTCATTAATATGATCGAATCCGGAAACTATCGTTTCGAAAACAAAACGTTTATTATTTCAGTGAAATACGAAACCGTTCTGTATTTTATCGAACGGGTGGCATCCCTAAGTCTAAATATTATTGTTACATTGCACAACCTTAAATGTATGTCATAATTACGTAAAATTCTGGCAAATTAGTTCGCAATGAGCCAGGCAGCCCAAACTGTTGCATATACCCTGACTCTGCGTGCAAGGAACTCAAGAGAAATGACACAATTTCACCTGGTTAATATTGCCTGCTAAACTGGATTAGTAGTTATAACTAGTGATTATGATTGATTGTTTTTTATAAGATACGTTTAATGCTAGCTAGAAATATACCTTGGCTTGGAACTGGAACCCCTGAGCTGACAAGGTGAAAATCTGTCGTTCTGCCACTGAACAAGGCAGTTAACCCACAGTTCCTAGGCAGTCATTGATAATAAGAATGTGTTCTTAACTGACTTGCCTAGCTAAATAAAAGGTATAAAAAAATCGGAAATCGGTGCCGATTGTTATGAAAACTTGAAATCGGCCCTGATTAATCGGCCATTCCGATTAATCTGTCGACTTCTAGTATAGAGTCGCCGGGACAATGAAAGGGGCAGCAGACAGTCAGGTTCTTAAAGTGGGAATTATTATTGTATCTGGAATAGACTGGGTGGCGTTGTAGTAATTATCAGGGCTATATCCCAGTTCTCTCCACCAACGCATCATTAAAAAGGCTTTGAACACCCTTTTTACTCTCTCAAACCTCTGCAATTTGCATTAAGGTGCACCACACGTTTTATTAATCTGCAACATGGAAATATCCTAGTCATCTTTGCACTGAATGCTAGTTTGGTGTTTGCTCAGTCAAGAGCAGTGTATAGGCCTGCTGCCCAGATAAAAAAAAACATATATACTCATGCTACTCCTTGCCGATAGACAATTTTTTACTTGATCAATTATAGGCTACATTATTTTATACTTGTTCACAGCAAATTGTCAATGAAAGTGTAGAGACACATGGATCTATATAGATTATCAGTTTCCTCCTAGTGATTTTGAGGCTCTTATGTCCTCTTGGATGATCATTATAGATTGGTTTGGACCCCTCTGCGAGGAAGGAAAGCACCAGGTTTCTTTATGTTGCATTATCCTTCTTTACAGTCAGGTCCACTGGGAGTTCGCTGCAGCCAGCCGCAGCCCTCTGGCCCTGCTAGGGGAGAGGAACAGGTGTGTGTGGAGATGTGGGTCTCCTGACCCTAATTGTTTGTGAGCTCTCTCACATTACCTTCCCCTGACAAACAAGCCAAGAAATGACTGTTATAGTGCCTTCAGAGAGTATTCACACCCCTTGACTTTTTCCACATTTTGTTATTACAAAATTAGATTAAAATGTAGATTGATTTTTTTGTATTTTTTGTGTGTCAGCAATCGACACAAAATGCTCTAATGTGGAAGAAAATTTGTAAAACAGAATAATAATGTGTGTGTGTGATACAGTGGGGCAAAAAAAGTATTTAGTCAGCCACCAATTGTGCAGGTTCTCCCACTTAAAAAGATGAGAGAGGCCTATAATTTTCATCATAGGTACCCTTCAACTATGACAGACAAAATGAGAGAAAAAAAATCCAGAAAATCACATTGTAGGACTTTTAATGAATTTATTTGCAAATTATGGTGGAAAATAAGTATTTGGTCAATAACAAAAGTTTATCTCAATACTTTGTTATATACCCTTTGTTGGCAATGACAGAGGTCAAACGTTTTCTGTAAGTCTTCAAAAGGTTTTCACACACTGTTGCTGGTATTTTGGCCCATTCCTCCATGCAGATCTCCTCTAGAGCAGTGAGGTTTTGGGGCTGTTGCTGGGCAACACGGACTTTCAACTCCCTCCAAAGATTTTCTATGGGGTTGAGATCTGGAGACTGGCTAGGCCACTCCATGACCTTGAAATGCTTCTTACGAAGCCATTCCTTCGTTGCCCGGGCGGTGTGTTTGGGATCATTGTCATGCTGAAAGACCCAGCCACGTTTCATCTTCAATGCCCTTGCTGATTGTAGGCTTTGTTACTTTCGGACCAAAATCTATATTTCACTGTATCACAATTCCAGTGGTTCAGAAGTTTACATACACTAAGTTGAGTGTGCCTTAAACAGCTTGGAAAATTCCAGAAAATTATGTCATGGCTTTAGAAGCTTCTGATAGGCTAATTGACTTCATCTGTCAATTGGAGGTGTACCTGTGGATGTATTTCAAGGCCTACCTTCAAACTCAGTGCCTCTTTGCTTGACATCATGGGAAACTCAAAAGAAATCAGCCAAGACCTCAGAAAAAATATTGTAGACCTCCACAAGTCTGGTTCATCCTTGAGAGCAATTTCCAAATGCCTGAAGGTACCACGTTCATCTGTACAAACAATAGTACGCAAGTATAAACAACATGGGACCACGCAGCCGTCATACCGCTCAGGAAGGAGATGCGTTCTCTCTCCTAGAGATGAATGTACATTGGTGTGAAAAGTGCAAATCAATCCTAGAACAACAGCAAAGGACCTTGTGAAGATGCTGGAGAAAAAAGTCACGAAAGTATCTATATCCACAGTAAAACAAGTCCTATATCGACATAACCTGAAAGGCCGCCAAGCAAGGAAGAAGCCACTGCTCCAAAACTGCAATAAAAAAGCCAGATTATGGTTTGCAACTGCACATGGGGACAAAGGTCATACTTTTTGAAGAAATGTTCTCTGGACTGATGAAACATAAATAGAACTGTTTGCTCATAATGACCATCACTTGGAGGAAAAAGGGTGAGGCATCCCAACCATGAAGCACAGGGGTGGCAGCATCATGTTGTGGGGGTGCTTTGCTGCAGGAGGGACTGGTGCACTTCACAACATAGATGGCATCATGAGGAGGGGCAATTATGTGGATATATTGAAGCAACATATCAAGACATCAGTTAAAGCTTGGTCGCAAATGGGTCTTCCAAATAGACAATGACCCCAAGCATACTTCTAGAGTTTTGGAAAAATGGCTTAAGGACAACAAAGTCAAGGTATTGGAGTGGCCATCACAAAGGGTGGGCCATAAATCACCCAATTTATTGTGGAAGCTTGTGGAAGGCTACTGAAACGTTTGACACAAGTTAAACAATTTAAAGGAAATGCTCCCAAATACTAATTGAGTGTATGTAAACTTCTGACCCACTGTGAATGTGATGAAAGAAATAAAAGCTGAAATAAATCATTCTCTCTACTATTATTCTGACATTTCACATTCTTAAAATAAAGTGGTGATCCTAACTGACCCAAGACAGGAATTTTTTTACTAGGATTAAATGTCAGGAATTGTGAAAAACTGAGTTTGTATCGTTTGATGTACACAACTTGCCTACCACTTTGAAGATGCAATTTTTTTGTTGTTGTGTGAAACAAACAATAAATAAGACAAAGAAATAGAACTTGACATGTTTAACTATCCCCCCCCCCAAAGTCAATACTTTGTAGAGCCACCTTTCGTAGCAATTACACCTGCAAGTCACTTGGGGTATGTCTCAAAAGCTCGGCACATTTAGCCATGGGGATTTTTGTCCATTCTTCAAGGAAAAACTGCTCCAGCTCCTTCAAGTTGGATGGATTCCACTGGTGTACAGCAATCTTTAAGTCATACCACAGATTCTCAATTGGATTGAGGTCTGGGCTTTGACTAGGCCATTCCAAGACATTTAAATGTTTCCCCTTCAACCAGTTGAGTGTTTCTTTAGCAGTATGCTTAGGGTCATTGTCATGCTGGAAGGTGAACCTCAGTCCCAGTCTCAAATCTCTGGAAGACTGAAACAGGTTTCCCTCAAGAATTTCCCTGTATTTAGCGCCATCCATCATTCCTTCAATTCTGACCTGTTTCCCAGTCCCTGCAGAGGAAAAACATCCCCACAGCATGATGCTGCCACCACCATGTTCTTGGGGTGATGAGAGGTGTTGGGTTTGCGCCAGACAGCGTTTTCCTTGATGGCCAAAAAGCTCCATTTAAGTGTCATCTGACCAGAGTACCTTCTTCCATATGTTTGGGGAGTCTCCCACATGCCTTTTGGCGATCACCAAACGTGTTTGCTTATTTTCATTCTGTAAGCAATGGCTTTTTTTCTGGCCACTCTTCTGTAAAGCCCAGCTCTGTGGAGTGTATAGACAGATACTCCCATCTCCGCTGTGGCGTTTTGCAGCTTCTTCAGGGTTATTTTTGGTCTCTTTGTTGGCTCTCTGATTAATATTCCACCCACCACTGCGACCTGTATGTTCTTATCTGCTGGCCCTCGCTACGTATTCGTCGCCAGACCCACTGGCTCCAGGTCATCTATAAGTCTTTGCTAGGTAAAGCTCCGCCTTATCTCAGCTCGCTGGTCACGATAACAACACCCACCTGTAGCACGCGCTCCAGTAGGTATATCTCACTGGTCATCCCCAAAGCCAACACCTCCTTTGGCCACCTTTCCTTTCAGTTCTCTGCTGCCAGTGACTGGCACGAATTGTAAAAATCGCTGCAAACATTTTCTTTTTCATTATGGGGTATTGTGTGTATTAATGAGGGGAAATATCTACATACAATACCCCATAATGACAAAGCAAAAACACGTTTTTAATCTAAAACATAATTTGCTAAATTATTGACCTCCTGAAAGGTGATTTCATCTCCCGCTGTCTGGTGGAAGCAGACTAAACCAGGTTTTCCTCTAGGATTTTGCCTAGCTCCATTCCGTTTCTTTGTTATCCGGAAAAACTCCCCCAGTCCTTAACGACGACAAGCATACGCATAACATGACGCAGCCATCACAATGAAAATATGGAGAGTGATACTCAGTAGTGTGTATTGGATTTGCCCTAAACATAACACTTTGTATTCAGGACATTAAGTTAATTTCTTTGCCACATGTTTTGCAGTATTACTTTTGTGCTGCCTTGTTGAAAACAGGATGCATGTTTTGCAGTATTACTTTTGTGCTGCCTTGTTGAAAACAGGATGCATGTTTTGCAGTATTACTTTTGTGCTGCCTTGTTGAAAACAGGATGCATGTTTTGCAGTATTACTTTTGTGCTGCCTTGTTGAAAACAGGATGCATGTTTTGCAGTATTACTTTTGTGCTGCCTTGTTGAAAACAGGATGCATGTTTTGCAGTATTACTTTTGTGCTGCCTTGTTGAAAACAGGATGCATGTTTTGCAGTATTACTTTTGTGCTGCCTTGTTGAAAACAGGATGCATGTTTTGCAGTATTACTTTTGTGCTGCCTTGTTGAAAACAGGATGCATGTTTTGCAGTATTACTTTTGTGCTGCCTTGTTGAAAACAGGATGCATGTTTTGGAGTATTTTAATTCTGAACAGGCTTCCTTCTTCTTTTCACTCTGTCAATTAGGTTAGTATTGTGGAGTAACTACAATGTTGTTGATCCATCCTCAGTTATCTCCTATCACAGCCATTAAACTCTGTAACTGTTTTAAAGTCACCATTGGCCTCATGGTGAAATCCCTGAGTAGTTTTCTTCCTCTCCAGCAACTGAGTTATGAAGGACGCCTATATATTTGTAGTGACTGGGTGTATTGATAATAACTTGTGTAATTAATAACTTCACCATGCTCAAAGAAGTATTCAATGTCTGCTTTTTTATTTGTTACCCATCTACCAATAGATGCCTTTGTGAGGCATTGGAAAACTTCCCTGGTCTTTGTGTTTTGAAATTCACTGCTCAATACATAATTGTATGTGTGCGGTACAGAGATGAGGTAGTCATTCATAAATCTTGTTAAACGTTGTTATTATTGCACACAGTGTGTCTATGCAAGTTATGTGACTTGTTTACTCCTGAACGTATTTAGGCTTGCCACAACAAAGGGGTTGAATACGAATTACTCAAGACATTTCAGATTTTCATTTTTGCTTCATTTTTAAACATTTCTAAAACATAATTCCACTTTGACATTATGGGTTATTGTGTGTAGGCCAGTGACCAAAAACCTAGATATTAAATTGTCCATTACTGCAGTGCAAGCCTATTTGGGTAGCTTCTCAAAATAAAATAATTTCAATCTTACCTTTTTATAGCATTGCAAGCTACATCAAGAAATCTGTTACGTCATATTCCACTGAATGTGTTGTGTGTGCCCTGATGCATTAAGAAACCTCTGCAGGCATCAATTCCAAATGAACGGAACAGACTGGCAAAAGCAACGGAACAGACTGGCAAAAGCAACATCAGGAAAACAATTCATTTAAATGAATAAATTACAACGAATTAGCTTAATGACTATTTGCACAGCTTGATTTTTAGAAGTTATTGCTGTGATCTGAGGACTCTAGTTCTAAATCATGAACATCTGAAAGTCTGTCTTTTGACACTATTGTTGTTCTACATTGTTAAAATAGGACCCATTAGTTATAGGCTATAGGCTAGGCCAATTTCGTAAGAACATGCAACCACTGTCGTGTGTGTGACTCCCTCTCTTGATTTATATTCAGCCGATTCCTCCCTTCTCCATAGATGTTTAAGGCAACACACACACGCACCTCTGTGGACAGAGGACAGGATGTCAGAAACGGCTAGTTATCAGATCACATTACCACTTACCTGAAGTCAGGTGTAGGGCAAAAATAGGACCATGCCACCTGTTCCCTGGATCCTGTTCCATTTCCAATCACTTAAAGAGCAGCTGATTCATTCAATTATTCATCCATCCATTTTCATAGCTTAGCAGCATAAACTGTGTGTTTTGTTCTCTTATCTACATGCACAGCAGCCTGTGTACACTACATGTGGATCAGACATTGTTGACCGAACAGGAGACCTTCCCATGTTTAAATAAGCCCACCTCTGTCTGTTATCTCATTGTGTTTTTACATGACAAGGTGTACTGTATCACTGTTCCATAATTGTAAGGGAAAGAGGGAGGCTGGCTCGGGTGGTGCTAGCACATGAGCATATATAATACATTGACGTAACTCCGATTTTTAAGGTGTTTACGTGTCCTACTAATTCGAAAAATTGCTCAGAAAACCAGGTGTTTTAAACGGCGCATGCTTTCCTTTGATTATGATCGTACGCCGATTTAAGATAGTTATGTTAACCACCTTATTGTGCTTAATGCCATACTCTGTCTACTACCATAATCATTTTAAAACCAGATTATTGGTGTGCATGGAAACTTACTCATTACCACATAGGTCTAACATGATGCATGCCTCTTTATTTGGGGTTGCCTTTCTTCCACAGTGTTACAACCCCTTTCCCCAAAACATGTTGTTTCAGGACATTCATCAATACATTTTTAGGTTTTGGACAATCCACTTGCTATCAGTCTCAAATGAATATAGGAGGCATCAGTATTTTAGACTTTCAACATAATGTATTCATTTGGTTACGTCATTCAAGTTGCTCCTTTATTGGCTCTGATAATGTGATGACATCTTGCCCTCCCCATTTCCTCAGCTGTCAGTCAAATTGGGTGAAGGAGCCGGGAAGGGTGAAGGAGAGGCTACGCGAGTCTTGCCCTCCTCAGTGGCCTTTGTTTCTACGTGGCTTTGTAGAACATGCAGTTGCTCAGTGGAGCACAGCGCTTAAGTGGGCCACAGGGGAGTGAGAGCAGGCTGAACAAAGTGCCTAGGGATGGGGGGTGTAAGGGGCGGCAGGTGCCCTGTTTACATCCAGAAAGTCATTCCTCTCCTTGTCTCCTAATCATCAGGGGTCTCGTCAGGGGCAGGCTGCAGGGAGCAGGTGGGCTTTGTGTAGTATAGTCAGACAGGGCCCTGCACTTTAGCTCTCCTTTGGCAGAGTGCATGGAGCAGAAGAAAAATGGAACCTGTAGACACTAGAGGAGAGAGCATGACCTGCAGGTAACCTCTGGATCTATCACTTAGCCATGTCAGCATCATCTCCCTGGCACCGACTGTCACTGTCAAGTTAGTTTCTGTTGTCTGCTTTATTCCTAGCACCACCCTGTGGTCAGTTACCTGGGCTTTTGGAGCTTTTTACACCATGTTGTCAGGCTATCAGCAGAACATATGGAAAGTTAACTGAGAGACATTAACGAATCATCAACGAATCAGAGATGGAACAATAAGTGAATGAAGTCATATAGGATTTTCATCTTCGCCGGATTCTGAGAGCTCTTCAACATGTTGAAAGTCTTTCTGCCTTGGGTTGTATCAACTGGCTAATACATTACAGAAACCAGGGGAATACTTCAACCCCTGCCGCACCATAAAAGTATAGGCTATGTTCCTTCCACTGAGAGGTTTCAGTTTGAAAGTCGTGACTGACGGCAGAACAACAGCAGCAGAATGTTCTGCCAGGTCTCTGGTTCTTTCTGTGAACAGCATGGAACCACCTGTCTGAATCAGTGCTCAACTGTTTCAGTTTTTTAGCAGTAAAGGATGGGGGGGAAAACCTATTCTATCCAGCCTCTTGAGTTGAATGGGAATGATGTCGATCTCTGTGCATTCAGACCACAACACCTGTTAACCTCCGGTATATCACTAAAGATGAACAGAGAGAGAGAGCGAGATGGTGCAGGCAAGGCAGACCCTGGAGAGATGCAGAGCTATTAGGAGACAGTTTAATTAACCAGGAGAGGCTTGGTCATGGAAACTAAGTTGAGCAGAAGAGGGGGTGGGGGGAAAGAGGGAGAAGGGGGGGGGCACCATGGAGGAGGAGGAGGAGAGGTGGCTGTTCTATGATTAGCCTACATGCAGCGTTACTGTGAATGTCTCCCTCTGCCCAAGTCCTCATCTCACTATAGCTCTGTGTGTTCAAGGTTTGGTCGTTAGCCAATAAAGGTGGATTCTAAATCACTGACACCCTGCATTTTGGGACACCTATGGATGTGTTCTAATGCAGAGAATGAAGTTTTTTAAAAACGTGGTTTGACAGTGGACATGACCAGATTTTCACAAAATTAACCTAAATGTGTTTGGCAATAAATAAATCAAAAGATATCTGAATGATACAAAACAGTTGGAAGTTGTAAAGAAATCCAGATTTGTGAGAGCAGAGAATGAAAGTGCAGCTCATTAGGGCTGTTAAATATTAACTTGATTTTATTGCTATGAACACAGAGACAGGAACTCGCTGCTTGGACCACTGACTCATACACTACCTTAGTGACCTGAGTACATTCTGTACTGCTGGCCACAGTTGCCTGTTGCATGAGTACAGCAGCTATAATATCACAGGTACAGTCAGTGTGATGGGTTCCTAGTACCGTGTGACTTACTGGAGCAATTAGGGTTAAGTGCCTTACTCAAGAGTACATTGGCAGATTGTTCATCTAGTCGGCTCCGGGACTCGAACCAGCGACCTTATTGGTTACTGGCCCAACACTTTTAACCGCTAAGCTACCTGCCATTTCTATGGTACTGTGAATGTAAAAGTGAATGTTGTGCATAGACGATTGGCGCAGAAGCTTACTTGCTGTCTTGCCAGGATCTGAATGATCACTGTTCATTAGTCAACCTGTATATTATAATAATCATATTATAGTCATTGTCAAATCATCGAGGATTTTTGTCTCTGTGAGTGATATTGATTTTCAAATCCCAGACCCATGAAAACAAAAAGGAGAGCCGCACGTTCTAGGAGCTCAGATGCAATAATTGAATAATCTAATATCCAACGTTTGGACAGACAAGCTGTCTTCATCAGGTTATAATGACAAACACTGCGGGTCACTAGTTTATATAGTTTCAGAGGACACACGGGTGTCTGTGATCATGGCCGGGTGTGGCTTGATGTCATTGGTTGATTTACAGATATAAATAGAACATATAAAAAACATAAATGGACAGCATATAGTCATAGATACAATTTGGCTACATAAGCCTACAAATATTTACAATGAATATCAAAATCACAATAATCACAAGAATGGCTTCAGATCGAAGGGTCTTTAAAAGAATGATCCAGGCAGCCTCTTGTTTTAACAATAAATTGCCGAGGTCACCCTCTCTCCTAGGGAGGGTGACATGTTCCATGCCGATATAACGTAGGGACAATATTGTGGTTTGCTTTCAAAAAGTGGACCGTCACTGGGTATGTCAAGTTTTTGCACGTGATGGTGCTACGATGCTCTGAGATTTTTTACTTTTAATTCGCGCTTCGTTTTACCAACCTCATTTTTACCACAATAACAAGTTATAAGATAAATAACTACCTGAGCATGTGATAACACCTTTTGATTGGGATCTCCTCCCCTGTTTTGGGGTGTTTTGAAGGATCTACAATGGCTATGCATTGAGCACAGCCATTACATCTGTAGTTTCCATCCAGTAGGGTTGCAAATAGATGTTGTTCAGGGATATTCTGAGTTTACCACCTGATCTCTGAGATTTCTGGAGAATTTCTTGCCATCTTTCGGACGGGACGTTAAACAGGTGTCCTGACTCTGGTCACTAAAAGTTCCAATGGCACTTATCATAAGAGTAGGTGTGTTAACCCCAGTGTCCTGGCTGAATTCCCAATCTGTCCCTCATACCATCATGGTCACCTAATCATCCCCAGCTTACAATTGGCTCATTCATCCCCGTCCTCTCCCCTATAACTATTCCTCAGGTCGTTTTTTACCAATTTACCTGGTAAAATAAGGGTTAAATAAATTAATGGGCACGGCACATCAGCAGATTTTTCACCTAGTCGGCTCAGGGACTTAAACCAGAAACCTTCTGGTTACTGGCCCAACACTTTTTTTAACCTCTAGGCTACCTGCCATTTCTATGGCACTGTGACTGAATCTGTGCATAGATGATTGGTACAGAAGCTTACTTCCTGTCTTTCCAGGATCTGAATGACCACTGTCGTGTCTTTACTATCATTAAATTGAAGACTTGTAGTTTTTATCAAAGATTCTCTGTAATTAGTATTACGCGATGAACTGATTAATCATGTAACTGTATTTAACTAGCAAGTCGGGCCACCAAGGAAAAATATTCAGATTACAAGATTATAATTTCCTAATATAACCTTTCAGATATTTTCATATCTGATCCATAGTCCTCTGATTAATTAAACAAGGTAAATGTGGTTACAAGAAGTGATAAGGGAATGTGCCCTAGTGGGCTAAACCGGCATCGCGGCTTGTTAGACAAAAGGGGAAGTGGGGGTCAACTGAGATGAGACACCACAAAGCTGATAATTATAACAATTGAAATGCTAATCCTTTGCACATGAACGATCACTCATTCGGAACAATTGCAATCAATATATATATTTACGCTCAGTGTGTCGTCTTGATCGCTGTTGAAAAGTTTTTCTGTTGGAGAGTTTCGTCATCTCTCGCTCTCTCTCTCTCTCTCTCTCTCTCTTGCTTAGAGGGAATAGTTCAGAGTGACATTCATTCATTTGTTATAGAATGGATGTTTCGGCAGTTGTCGTTCTTCGCGTTCAATGATACCGAATTCCTAGCTGCAGACTAGTAATTAATATCAAAGACTTGTTCTTATTCTGTCGGTATCGATAGTCATAAGAGTGTAACCACGTGGTATGGTTAAAAGATTCAGCAATGGTCTACAACCTTCGTCCTCTCCTATTAGAGAAAAACATGGTCTGGTTATAATTTCTCAGTTGGGTTTTATTCAGAATTGCCGAAAAGGGGCTGTCCCAGGATGCCTGACCCTAACTGGGCTCAGGGGCGGTCCTCTGATTCAGTTAAACTCAAAAGGGAATTGGCGTTTCCTTCATTAAACAGTCCAAAATCACAATGTAAAATTGTGTAAACAGTATCATACTCACTCATTCATCTTATACAACAATTAGATGTAAACCTCATATCTGAGGCTATTATATAAACAGCGTTATGGTAATGTGGCCACACCGTCTCCCATGAGCTTCCCCAAGTTGTAACAAACGGATCAGTTCATAGCTGGTTTCTTCACCCATCTTTTATACTTTCTCCGGAACATGAAATTTGTTCGTACCTCACGTTCTGTGAGGTGGAAGAAATTCCTTTCTTCTCCATGAAAATGTACTCTGCCTCTTATACTGTGTGGCCATGTGGCAGGGTCTTCTCCTCAGGAATGTATGACCTCTCTCTGACCACACCAGCCTAGTTGAAGGAGGCAAGGGGGAGGCAGGGAGAGGGGGATGGGGCTTGCTATACCCAAAGAGGGCAACGTCATGACACCACTGTTCATTAGTATACAGTGAAGGAAAAAAGTATTTGATCCCCTGCTGATTTTATACGTTTGCCCAATGACAAAGAAATTATCAGTCTATAATTTTAATGGTAGGTTTATTTGAACAGTGAGAGACAGAATAACAACAAAAAATCCAGAAAAACACATGTCAAAAATGCATTTTAATAAGGGAAATAAGTATTTGACCCCTCTGCAAAACATGACTTAGTACTTGGTGGCAAAACCCTTGTTGGCAATCAGAGGTCAGATGTCTCTTGTAGTTGGCCACCAGGTTTGCACACATCTCAGGAGGGATTTTGTCCCACTCCTCTTTGCAGATCTTCTCCAAGTCATTAAGGTTTCGAGGCTGACGTTTGGCAACTCGAACCTTCAGCTCCCTCCACAGATTTTCTATGGGATTAAGGTCTGGAGACTGGCTAGGCCACTCCAGGACCTTAATGTGCTTCTTCGTGAGCCACTCCTTTGTTGCCTTGGCCGTGTGTTTTGGGTCATTGCCATGCTGGAATACCCATCCACGACCCATTTTCAGTGCCCTGGCTGAGGGAAGGAGGTTCTCACCCAAGATTTGACGGTACATGGCCCGTCCATCGTCCCTTTGATGCGGTGAAGTTGTCCTGTCCACTTAGTGTTGGATGGTGTTCTTGGGGTCATAGGCAGCATTCCTCCTCCTCCAAACACTGTGAGTTGAGTTGATGGCAAAGAGCTCTGTTTTGGCCTCATCTGACCACAACACTTTCACCCAGTTGTCCTCTGAATCATTCAGATGTTCATTGGCAAACTTCAGACTAGAGATCAATCGATTAATCGGAATGGCCGGTTAATTAGGGACGATTTTCAAGTTTTCATAACAATTGGAAATCGGTATTTTGGGTGCCGATTTTGCCGATTTTAACTAGGCAAGTCCGTTAAGAACACATTCTTATTTTCAATGACTGCCTAGGAACGGTGGGTTTACTGCCTCATTCAGGGGCAGAACGACAGATTTTCACCTTGTCAGCTCGGGGGATCCAATCTTGCAACCTTACAGTTAACTAGTCCAAAGCAATAACGACCTGCCTCTCTCTCGTTGCACTCCACAAGGAGACTGCCTGTTACGCGAATGCAGTAAGCCAAGGTAAGTTGCTAGCTAGCATTAAACTTATCTTATAAAAAACAATCAATCATAATCACTAGTTAACTACACATGGTTGATGATATTACTAGATATTATCTAGCATGTCCTGCGTTGCATATAATCTGACTGAGCATACAAGTATCTGACTAAGCGGTGGTAGGCAGAAGCAGGCGCGTAAACATTAATTCAAACAGAACTTTCGTGCGTTTTGCCAGCAGCTCTTCGTTGTGCGTCAAGCATTGCGCTCTTTATGACTTCAAGCCTATCAACTCCCGAGATGAGGCTGGTGTAACCGAAGTGAAATGGCTAGCTAGTTAGCGCGCGCTAATAGAGTTTCAAATGTCACTCCTCTGAGCCTTCTAGTAGTTGTTCCCCTTGCTCTACATGGGTAACGCTGGGTAACGCTGCTTCGAGGGTGGCTGTTTTTGTTGTGTTACTGGTTCGAGCCCAGGGAGGAGCGAGGAGAGGGACGGAAGCTATACTGTTACACTGGCAATACTAAAGTGCCTAGAAGAACATCCAATAGTCAAAGGTATATGAAATACAGATGGTATGGAGGGAAATAGTCCTATAATTCCTGTAATAACTACAACCTAAAACTTCTTACCTGGGAATATTGAAGACTCATGTTAAAAGGAACCACCAGCTTTAATTTGTTCTCATGTTCTGAGCAAGGAACTGAAACGTTAGCTTTCTTACATAGCACATATTTATTCACACTTTTACTTTCTTCTCCAACACTTTGTTTTCTGCATTATTTAAACCAAATTGAACGTTTCATTATTTACTTGAGGCTAAAAAAAGTTTAAGTTAAAATAAGTGTTCATTCAGTATTGTTGTAATTGTCATTATTACAAATAAATAAATAAATAAAATTCGGCCAAATAATCGGTATCGGCTTTTTGGGTCCTCCAATAATCGGTATCGGCATTGAAAAATCATAATCGGTCGACCTCTACTTCAAACGGGCATGTATATGTGCTTTCTTGAGCCAGGGGGACCTTGCGGGCGCTGCAGGATTTCAGTCCTTCACGGCGTAGTGTGTTAACAATTGTTTTGTTGGTGATTATGGTCCCAGCTGCCTTGAGATCATTGACAAGATCCTCCCGTGTAGTTCTGGGCTGATTCCTCACCGTTCTCATGATCATTGCAACTCCACGAGGTGAGATCTTACATGGAGCGCCAGGCCGAGGGAGATTGACAGTTCTTTTGTGTTTCTTCCATTTGTGAATAATCGCACCAACTGTTGTCACCTTCTCACCAAGCTGCTTGGCGATGGTCTTGTAGCCCATTCCAGCCTTGTGTAGGTCTACAATCTTGTCCCTGACATCCTTGGAGAGCTCTTTGGTCTTGGCCATGGTGGAGAGTTTGGAATCTGATTGATTGCTTCTGTGGACAGGTGTCTTTTATACAGGTAACAAACTGAGATTTGGAGCACTCCCTTTAAGAGTGTGCTCCTAATCTCAGCAAGTTACCTGTATAAAAGACACCTTAGAGCCAGAAATATTTCTGATTGAGAGGGGGTCAAATACTTATTTCCCTCATTAAAATGCAAATCAATTTATAACATTTTTGACATGCGTTTTTCTGGATTTTTTTGTTGTTATTCTGTTTCTCACTGTTTTAAATAAACCTACCATTAAAATTATAGACTCAACATTTCTTTGTCAGTGGGCAAATGGTACAAAATCAGCAGGGGATCAAATACTTTTTTCCCTTACTGTATAATAATAATATTGGCAAATCATCAAGGATTTATGTAATATTGATTTTATACTCCCAGACCCAGACACACCTTTTCATGAATTGTTCTGGTACTGTGTATGCAAACCAAATTGAGAAGAAGGTTGCTTGTGGAGTTCGTTGCAGTGGAGTTTGTTTAGCCACTGTGGTGCTAGGCCAGAGTTCAGAGCTTGTGGTTTTCTATAGTCCCCTCCATCTATGGCTCTGGTCGTACCCAGTTGACCAATGTGTCCTCTCTCTTCTGCAGGCGCCATGCAGACCCCTGAGGCAGGCGCTGAATCCGCCTCCACTGTCCACACCGCTGTGCCTGTGCAGCCTGCAGGCTCCGCCCAGCAGGTGTCCTCTCAGGTGTGTGTGTGTGTGTGTGTGTGTGTGTGTGTGTGTGTGTGTGTGTGTGTGTGTGTGTGTGTGTGTGAGAAAGTGAGATTTGTATCTAACGCTTCACTGTGTTGTTGCAGGCCCAGACTGTTCAACAGGTTCAGCATGTATACCCAGCACAACAGGTGCAGTACGTGGAGGAGAACAGTGGCGTCTATACCAACGGGAACATGTGAGTGTTTCGTGTTGTTCACCCATTTTTTTGCCACCCCTCTGCTGCAGTCGCACTATACATAGTTGCTTTAATGTATTCTCTGTAGTCAATGGCAACAGCTAAAGTCACTTCACAGCAGCATTTCTGCCACACAAACATGGCAGGGGCAGTACAAGCACAGTGAAGTACTGTTTGAATATGTGCAGTCACCTGGAGATGACCAGGAGTATCTAGAAGTGCTACGGAGTCTTCTCCTGGGCTTGGGGGACAGGATACACTCTACTGACTAGCCCAAGCTGTGCCTGTCCCATAGTCACAGACAGACAGCGGTCTCTGAGTGAGGGGCTCAGGGAGGGGTACAGCCCGGCTAACAGGCGAGCTGAACACAGTCTCACTTCAGGGCAGAACAAGTGAGCTGAGCACACACTTACACACAATCTGAGTCCGTTAACTGTGTGTTAGTACCACATTCTTGTCTCCTCCACAGAAGTAGACTGAAAAGAGTAATGTCTTCTACATGAAAAAGGGCAGTGGATATTTCTTCAGTTCAGATGATTTGTCAACAAGAATCATGCCAGTGCCCCAAACTTTAAAAGTGCAGTAACTGCAGTCAGCTTTATTTTGGACGCAGTAATCGCAGAATAAAAAGTGTTATTTTGGACACAGTAATCGCAGAATAAAAAGTGTTATTTTGGACACAGTAATCACAGAATAAAAAGTGTTATTTTGGACACAGTAATCACAGAATAAAAAGTGTTATTTTGGACACAGTAATCACAGAATAAAAAGTGTTATTTTGGACACAGTAATCGCAGAATAAAAAGTGTTATTTTGGACACAGTAATCGCAGAATAAAAAGTGTTATTTTGGACACAGTAATCACAGAATAAAAAGTGTTATTTTGGACACAGCATACTGCAGTTACACTGACCTCTGACTGCAATTTGTTTTCGTACGATCAGAGTTCTGGCATAGGTCTTATAAAGGGTTGAGAGAGAATATGTTTCTGGTCCACGTGAATTGAGACCTGCTATCATAAAGGGAGTTGTGTCAAGCCACTGAAGGGTGCCATTATATCAGAGGCCAGGTTAATGGAGTGACTGCAGTCAAAACGACAAACACAGAAATCTCTGTCAGCACGGCCACTCCTCAGGTGATTTGAGTAACTATGGAAACTCCACTTTCAATAACACAGGAATATTGCATGCCCACGAAGGCTCAGAATGGTACCGCTAATTCACATCCAATAAGCACTCTAGCACTCTATTGAAACTTGCCTTTATGTAAAGGGCAATTATCCTGAACCTATTGCTCTGGGGGGGAAATGTCTAACTTTTTCCTCCACTATTTTTGCCCAGACGGACATACTCGTACTCCGAGCCCCAGCTGTACAGCCAGAACAGTGGAGGGAGCTACTTTGACACGCAGGGCAGCTCATCCCAGGTGTCCACGGTGGTGTCATCCCATGGCATGGCCAACAACGGAGGGGGGAACGGGGGCTGACCATGGGTCTGGCTGGGGGGCAGATCATCAGCAGCTCTGGGGCCTACCTCATCGGGGGCAACACCATGGATAACTCTGCCCCCCACCCAGCAGCCCAGACCACCCGAACCTCCCCGGCCACTGTGAGTGTACGGCCCCCCTCTACTTACTATTCCCTGTCCCTCCCTGTCTGTCCCTGTCCCTCCCTCTCTCTCCCTGTCTCTCCCTGTCTCTCCCTGTCTGTCCCTGTCTGCCCCTGTCTGCCCCTCCCTGTCCCTGTCTGCCCCTCCCTGTCCCTGTCTGCCCCTCCCTGTCCCTGTCTGCCCCTCCCTGTCCCCGTCCGTCCTGTCTGTCCCTGTCCGTCTCTGTCTGTCCCTGTCCGTCTCTGTCTGCCCCTGTCTGCCCCTGTCTGTCCCCGTCTGCCCCTGTCCGTCTCTGTCTCTGTCCCTGTCTGTCCCTGTCCCTGTCTGTCTCTGTCCCTGTCTGTCCCTGTCCATCTCTGTCTCTGTCCCTGTCTGTCCCTCTGTCTGTCCCTCTGTCTGTCCCTCTCCCTTTCCGTCTCTGTCCCTGTCTGTCCCTCTGTCTGTCCATCTCCCTTTCCGTCTCTGTCCCTGTCTGTCCCTCTGTCTGTCCCTCTGTCTGTCCCTCTGTCTGTCCCTCTCCCTTTCCGTCTCTGTCCCTCTGTCTGTCCCTGTCCCTCCCTGTCTGTCCCTGTGCGTCCCTGTCTGTCCCTGACGGCCAGGCCACTCTCTTCTGCCTGTCATAATGCATATCTGAAGCCTTTCTTCAGTAACTATAGCACCACTTAGCTACTTCATGTCGGTGTCTGAGAATGTCTGTAATTGTGTTGTCTCCCTATTTCCTGTGGTCTTCTCAGCTAGTACTTCAGTTTTCTATAGTCATCTACCCATCCAGTACTGTGAAACAGAATTTCCTCTTGTGCTGTGTTTTTTAGCTGAGGTGTAAATAAATAGTAATCTCCTCCATAATATTTGTTGGTTCTGCTTTGCTGTGTAGCAAAGCGTTTAGACTTGAGTGCAGTCCACCGCAGTGGATCTGTGCTACCTTCCGGTGGCTGAATATGGTAGTTTCACAATATGGTAGTTTCACAGCTTCTGAGATCATTTCTTATATTATTGTGGTGTTAACTTTTTTCATTGTTTTGCTTGAATTTCAAAAGAAGAATTATGTCCATGTACAGACAGAGACGGTAAATTGAATTTAAGTTTAAACTGGCTTCGCAAAGCAGGGCTTTTCGGAGTAATTTTGGTGATGCTTGCTTTAGGATCTGTCCTGGATTTTCAGATTTTCTGTGTCAGTATTTTCATTGTTCTACTGCAACTTCGTCCTTTGTTGTTTTTCCTTCCATTTTTTTTGCTCCTTGGTCTATCAGATTGAAATGGCGATTGAGACGCTCCAAAAGACTGAAGGTTTATCCAGTCAGAGAAGCTCACTACTCAACAGCCATGTAAGTCACCACTCTAAACGCCTCACCTTGCCTGCATAGCTGTGCTCTCTCTCTTCCAGTATCTCCAGCTCTCTCTCTCTTCTAGTATCTACAGCTCTCCCTCTCTTCTAGTATCTACAGCTCTCCCTCTCTTCTAGTATCTACAGCTCTCCCTCTCTTCTAGTATCTCCAGTTCTCCCTCTCTTCTAGTATCTCCAGCTCTCCTTCTCTTCTAGTATCTCCAGCTCTCCTTCTCTTCTAGTATCTCCAGCTCTCCTTCTCTTCTAGTATCTCCAGCTCTCCTTCTCGTCTAGTATCTCCAGCTCTCCTTCTCTTCTAGTATCTCCAGCTCTCCTTCTCTTCTAGTATCTCCAGCTCTCCTTCTCTTCTAGTATCTCCAGCTCTCCTTCTCTTCTAGTATCTCCAGCTCTCTCTCTACTAGTATCTCCAGATCTCTCTCTCTACTAGTATCTCCAGATCTCTCTCTCTACTAGTATCTCCAGCTCTCTCTCTCTACTAGTATCTCCAGCTCTCTCTCTCTACTAGTATCTCCAGCTCTCTCTCTCTACTAGTATCTCCAGCTCTCTCTCTCTACTAGTATCTCCAGCTCTCTCTCTCTTCTAGTATCTCCAGCTCTCCCTCTCTTCTAGTATCTCTAGCTCTCCTCCCTCTCTTCTAGTATCTCTAGCTCTCCTCCCTCTCTTCTAGTATCTCCAGCTCTCCCTCTCTTCTAGTATCTACAGCTATCTCTCTCTCTCTCTCTCTCTCTTCTAGTATCTCCAGCTCTCTTTCACTCTGTGGTGATGGGGATGCCTCCTGTGCTCTGATTGAAAATGTTCACTCCTTTAGTTAATTGTGCTTTTAATGCCAGATCAGTGGGTGATTGGTATTTTACAGACAAGTGGGGGAGGGTGACACATTGGACTATCTGCTAGTGACATACATTTGTGTAATTGACACCATATACCCCCACCCCCCCTCCCAGCTGCAGTGGCTACTGGATAACTATGAGACAGCAGAGGGGGTGAGTCTGCCTCGCTCCACCCTCTATAACCACTACCTGCGCCACTGCCAGGAGCAGAAGTTGGACCCGGTCAACGCTGCTTCCTTTGGCAAACTCATCCGCTCCATCTTCATGGGGCTCCGCACGCGTCGCCTGGGCACACGGTAAGCTACTGAGAGAACAGACACGCTCTAGTATTGACCTCTCTCTCCTCTTCTTCTAGCCTATCTCTACATCTCTAGTCCTCCAGTCCTACTCTCTCTCTCCTCCTCTACTATCCTATCTCTACATCTCCAGTCCTACTCTCTCTCCTCTTCTACTATCCTACCTCTACATCTCCAGTCCTACTCTCTCTCCTCTTCTACTATCCTATCTCTGTCTCCAGTCCTCCAGTCCCACTCTCTCTCCTCTTCTTCCATCCTATCTCTACGTCTCCAGTCCTACTCTCTCTCCTCTTCTACTATCCTATCTCTACGTCTCCAGTCCTACTCTCTCTCCTCTTCTACTATCCTATCTCTACGTCTCCAGTCCTGCTCTCTCTCCTCTTCTACTATCCTATCTCTACGTCTCCAGTCCTGCTCTCTCTTCTCTTCTTCTATCCTATCTCTACGTCTCCAGTCCTGCTCTCTCTCCTCTTCTTCTATCCTATCTCTACATCTCCAGTCCTGCTCTCTCTCCTCTTCTACTATCCTATCTCTACAACTCCAGTCCTGCTCTCTCTCCTCTTCTACTATCCTATCTCTACATCTCCAGTCCTACTCTGTGTATCTCCTCGAACTCCTGCAGTTGAGTATTTCCCTTCTCCTTGGCCTTTATTTTTTTCCCATCTGTCTTCATTAGGATTTCTCGTTTGGTATTACAGCATGTTTTTGATTGGTGTAGTGTTCTTCAGTACTGAGAACAGTTAGCTGATCATTCCTGACTGTGTGTGTTGCAGAGGGAACTCGAAGTACCACTACTATGGGATCCGGTTGAAGCCGGACTCTCCTCTCAACAGACTGCAAGAGGACATGCAGTACATGGCCCTCAGACAGCAGCCTGTCCAACAGAAACAGAGGTACAACACACACACACATAGAGGCTTTCATACACACACACACACACACACACACACATACAGGCTTTCATACACATACACACACACACACACACATATATACAGGCTTTCACACACACACACACACACACACACACACACACATACAGTCTTTCATACACACACATACAGGCTTTCATACACACACACACACACACACACACACACACACACATACAGGCTTTCATACACACACATACAGGCTTTCATACACACACACACACACACACACACACACATACAGGCTTTCATACACACACATACAGGCTTTCATACACACACACACACACACACATACAGGCTTTCATACACACACACACACACACACACACAGTACTGACTGAGGCATTGTTATTGTAGGTTTAAGCCGATGCAGAAGGTTGATGGTGTATCTGGGGAGAACTTCTCAGGCGGAGGCCAGCACACCCCCAGTGCAGCGGAGCAGACTGTCATCGCACAGAGCCAGCACCACCAGCAGTACCTGGGTGAGTGAGCAGTGTTTATGCTTACTAACTGACTTGCAGCGTCAATAGATTGATAGCGATTGAGGCTCCCAGAAGGTCTATTTATTGACACAGTTTGTTTGATAGTAAGTGTTCCTCTGCTGAGTTCTGTAAGCAGTCTCCTAAGTGTTCCTCTGCTGAGCTCTGTAAGCAGTCTCCTAAGTGTTCCTCTGCTGAGCTCTGTAAGCAGTCTCCTAAGTGTTCCTCTGCTGAGTTCTGTAAGCAGTCTCCTAAGTGTTCCTCTGCTGAGTTCTGTAAGCAGTCTCCTAAGTGTTCCTCTGCTGAGCTCTGTAAGCAGTCTCCTAAGTGTTCCTCTGCTGAGCTCTGTAAGCAGTCTCCTAAGTGTTCCTCTGCTGAGCTCTGTAAGCAGTCTCCTAAGTGTTCCTCTGCTGAGCTCTGTAAGCAGTCTCCTAAGTGTTCCTCTGCTGAGCTCTGTAAGCAGTCTCCTAAGTGTTCCTCTGCTGAGCTCTGTAAGCAGTCTCCTAAGTGTTCCTCTGCTGAGTTCTGTAAGCAGTCTCCTAAGTGTTCCTCTGCTGAGCTCTGTAAGCAGTCTCCTAAGTGTTCCTCTGCTGAGCTCTGTAAGCAGTCTCCTAAGTGTTCCTCTGCTGAGTTCTGTAAGCAGTCTCCTAAGTGTTCCTCTGCTGAGTTCTGTAAGCAGTCTCCTAAGTGTTCCTCTGCTGAGTTCTGTAAGCAGTCTCCTAAGTGTTCCTCTGCTGAGTTCTGTAAGCAGTCTCCTAAGTGTTCCTCTGCTGAGTTCTGTAAGCAGTCTCCTAAGTGTTCCTCTGCTGAGTTCTGTAAGCAGTCTCCTAAGTGTTCCTCTGGTTTCCATGTGTCCCTCCTGACAGACACATCGCGGGCCCTGCCAGACTTTGTGGAGCTGGACCTGGGAGAGACCAACGTGGACAACGTCGGCCCAGACGACATCAAAGCTCTCCAGTCACTCTACAGAGAGCACTGTGAGGTCAGAGATTATCCATCACCTCTAACAACATTTCACATCAAAGTTTTGTATTATGCTAAATGTGCAAATGAATGGGAGCTTTCTTTGGCATGTATGATATTTCCAAGTCTTCATCTCCACTAATCAAATCAAATTTTATTGGTCACATACACATGGGTAGAAGATGTTATTGCGAGTGTAGCAAAATGCTTGTGCGTCTAGTTCCGACAGTGCAGTATCTAACAAGTAATCTAACACTTCTCCAACAACTACCTAATACACACAAATCTAAAGGGGTGAATGAGAATATGTACATGTAAGTATATGGGTGCACACCAGATCATCCATGCTAATCAGAATGACTGTGAATGAGCATTGTGTGATGTTGACCATGTCGTGTGTCTCTTGCAGGCCATTCTGGATGTGGTGGTCAACCTCCAGTTCAGTCTAATAGAGAAGCTGTGGCAGACTTTCTGGCGCTATTCTCCTTCTGACTCAGTGGAGGGCGCCACCATCACAGAAAACAGGTCAGCTCTCTGTCTGTCTCTCTCTGTCTCTCTCCTCTCTCCTCTCTTCTCTCTCTCTCTCCGTTTCTCACACACACTCTCTCTCACTCGTTATCTCTCCCTCTCTCTTGTTGTCATTAATCATTGTCCATTAGGGATGGATCGAGATTTACAAAATGGTTACCTGGAGGAAAATGGGAGAGGGTCATGCTTTTTACATTTCAGTCAAAGGAAAGGTTTAGTATATATTTTTTGTATGTAGTCCAGGGGAGGGTCAGGTAATATGTAATTGATGAAATTTAAATATTTCTCAGTGTGTATCAGTTTTCTGTGTGTATCAAGAATGGTCCACCACCCAAAGGACATCCAGCCCACTTGACACAACTATGGAAAGCACTGGAGTCAACATGGCATCCCTGTGGAAAGCTTTCAACACCTTGTAGAGTCCATGCCCCAACAAATTGAGTCTGTTCTGAGGACAAAAGGGGGGTGGGGTGCAACTCAATATTAGGAAGGTGTTTGTAATGTTTGGTATACTCAGTGTATACCTGATGCCACCCCTCACCTCTGATTCTCCGCTGGGCGCCCAATATCAAGTACGCCTATAGGCTATTTAGTGTGGTCTCAATCAAATGATCCATAGCCTATAGGCTACAAAGTCCATGCTCGGAGAAGCATAGAGCAAAGTTATATCTGTGAGATGGCTGCTGGGATGGTGTAAATAAAACTAGGCTGCATTACACCCTGTAATGGATATTCCAACCTTGAGCCCCTTTCTGCTCTGCTCTTGCTGATCAAAAACATTTTGTGAGCTGTCTAACCAATGGCTGTGCTGTGTAGGGCTACGGGGGCAGTTCAGGAGGAGAGTCAAAGCCTTTTCCAAAGAAAGTCTTTGACTAGGCATAGTCCACAAAATTCACTAGCTTGCATACCAATTACCTTGTTACTACTAAGCAATGTGGAATTGTTTTAAGGTCATACCAAGGATCATTTTGCGATTTGATTTTGAATTTTAAGACCCCTTGAAATATCCCAAAAACGATTCGATGGTTAACATTTTGTGGCCTTACTGATATTAGTCCATAGAAATGCATTGAATAACAGATTCACTACATGGAACAACAGATAGTCCCCCGCAAAATAAATCTAAAGGAAGTTTGTTCTGAAGGATCTGTCCTACATCTGAGAGATAAGAAAGATCAGGAAACAATCTTTTTTTACATGTATTTAATCCCTTATTTTTGGCACTAAACTGTCTCCATATACACTGTACTTCCGTAAATTGTTTCAACTGGTAGCGGGGGACCGTCAGACGAATCTTGAGGCTTGTGTGCATCTTAGAGCAAAACCAACATGTTCGTGAGAGTCTCACCTTTACATAGAGAGGTCATATTTGTGTGTAGCCCAAACTGTAGCCCACAATTCCTGCGTTTGCCATGTAATGCTTACAGGACGAAGAACAGTTTTTAAAACCGCATATCTCAGGCTGTCTGTCTGTCCATGAAATGAGGGTAAACGGCAGAATGTTCTCTGCTATCCACTTTGTTTTAATTATTATTTGGGGTATAGGGGAGGGTCACTTTTTTTAAGAGTTCAGGGAGGGTTTAGGTCAAATATATTTTGCTGAAGGGAGGGCCATCCATTTTCATTTCAGAGAGGTCTGATTTTCTCCATGTAAATCTTATTATAAATAACATTAACTTCCTTAAAACATATGTCCATTAGAGAAATATGTCCAGTAGAAACATATTTCATTATAGTAAGCCTAAACTCTTCATCCTCTTGAATGCTTCAAATATCCTTTTGATAAGGAAATGTTTCAAATGTCTTCCAAATGGACAGATGTCTTTTGATTGGAGAGATGTAATGTGGCTGGTCAAAAGTCAACCCCATCCCCGGACAGTAGGGCCAGTGAGAGTGAGGTGAATCTGACCCAGTATATGAGAGTATGTGTAACTCTTGAACCTGGTCTCCACAGTGGTGTGAGTGAGATTGAGGTGAATCTGACCCAGTATATGAGAGTATGTGTAACTCTTGAACCTGGTCTCCACAGTGGTGTGAGTGAGATTGAGGTGAATCTGACCCAGTATATGAGAGTATGTGTAATTCTTGAACCTGGTCTCCACAGTGGTGTGAGTGAGATTGAGGTGAATCTGACCCAGTATATGAGAGTATGTGTAACTCTTGAACCTGGTCTCCACAGTGGTGTGAGTGAGATTGAGGTGAATCTGACCCAGTATATGAGAGTATGTGTAACTCTTGAACCTGGTCTCCACAGTGGTGTGATTGAGGTGAATCTGACCCAGTATATGAAAGTATGTGTAACTCTTGAACCTGGTCTCCACAGTGGTGTGAGTGAGATTGAGGGCCGTCTGCCCTGCTGCAGACTGCTGGTGCTCTGTAGGAACGAGGCTGTGCTCAAGTGGATGAGTTCCTGTGACCACCTGATGTACCAGGCCCTAGTGGAGATCCTCATCCCTGATGTCCTCAGACCCATCCCCAGTGAGTGGCTGTCACACACGCGCACTTTCTCACTCGTCCTTAGTTGGATATCAGAATTCAAATGTTGGTCATTAAATAGACTGCTGTGCTTTGTATCTGTCCCTCTAGGTGCCTTGACTCAAGCCATCCGCAACTTTGCCAAAAGCCTGGAAGGCTGGCTCAACAATGCCATGAACACCATTCCACAGAGAATGATCCAGACCAAGGTAAACACACACCTACTTGCTCACCAACTTACACACATTTTGACAAATCAACTAAAATGGCCTATTTTTGTATTATTTGCTTTGATCCTGACTTTCCTGTTTTATCTGTTAGTTTTGGTCTGATTCTAATTGGCTGCTGTTTGATTGGCTGCAGGTTGCCGCTGTTAGTGCCTTTGCTCAGACGCTGCGTCGCTACACTAGTCTGAACCACCTGGCCCAGGCAGCACGCGCCGTGTTGCAGAACACCTCCCAGATCAATCAGATGCTCAGCGACCTCAACCGCGTCGACTTCGCCAACGTGCAGGTCCGTCTGTCCCTCTGGCTGTCCGTCCCTCCTTCCGGCGGTCTGGCTATGGTTTTGTTTGATTGTCTGTGTATTTATTTAGAGGGATACATCTGTCCATTGTATTGCCATCTGTCCTCATCTGTTAGTCCTCTCTCTGCTTGAATTAGCTGTTTATTTCATCAAAGGATGTGTGTGCATCTGTGTATTTGCAAGTCCACACTGACCCGTCCCATCTCTCTCGTCTCTCTCTTTAGGAGCAGGCGTCGTGGGTGTGTCAGTGTGAGGAGGGTGTGGTTCAGAGGTTAGAGCAGGACTTCAAGGCCACCCTGCAGCAGCAGAGCTCTCTGGAGCAGTGGGCTGCCTGGCTGGACAACGTGGTCACCCAGGTCCTACAGCCCTTCGAGGACAGGCCCAGCTTCCCCAGGGCGGCACGACAGTTCCTGCTCAAGTGGTCCTTCTACAGGTCAGCTACTGTACCGTCCATCGAAATAGAATCATTTCTATGTTTTTGCCCTCTTACCCAATTTAAGTATTGTTTATCATATTCATTGATTATTAGAAGTTTAGAAGTTTTGCAGTGGTTGATGAGGATCTCCTGTTCATCTCTTTTTCAGCTCCATGGTGATTCGGGACCTGACCCTGCGCAGCGCGGCCAGTTTTGGCTCGTTCCACCTGATCCGCCTGCTCTACGACGAGTACATGTTCTACCTGGTGGAACACCGCGTCGCCCAGGCAACCGGTCAGACACCTATCAGTGTCATGGGAGAAGTAAGGGCCAGAAGAAATGAACACGTTATATATATATATATATATATATATATATATATAGACACACACACATAAATGTAACAGTCCCATTACCCTTGGGCTCAGTTTCAGTATGGTTTCTGTGTGATGTTTATTGTATTGCAGTTCGATGACCTCAACGCCATGTCACCTGCTAACATAGACAAAGGTAAGCCAACCCCAAACTGTGTCTACAGGCTAAGTCTCTGTAGGTTTCTGTGTCTACAGGCTGTCTCTGTAGGTTTCTGTGTCTACAGGCTAAGTCTCTGTAGGTTTCTGTGTCTACAGGCTAAGTCTCTGTAGGTTTCTGTGTCTACAGGCTCAGTCTCTGTAGGTTTCTGTGTCTACAGGCTAAGTCTCTGTAGGTTTCTGTGTCTACAGGCTAAGTCTCTGTAGGTTTCTGTGTCTACAGGCTAAGTCTCTGTAGGTTTCTGTGTCTACAGGCTAAGTCTCTGTAGGTTTCTGTGTCTACAGGCTAAGTCTCTGTAGGTTTCTGTGTCTACAGGCTAAGTCTCTGTAGGTTTCTGTGTCTACAGGCTAAGTCTCTGTAGGTTTCTGTGTCTACAGGCTAAGTCTCTGTAGGTTTCTGTGTCTACAGGCTAAGTCTCTGTAGGTTTCTGTGTCTACAGGCTAAGTCTCTGTAGGTTTCTGTGTCTACAGGCTAAGTCTCTGTAGGTTTCTGTGTCTACAGGCTAAGTCTCTGTAGGTTTCTGTGTCTCTGTACAGGCAGGCTAAGTCTCTGTAGGTTTCTGTGTCTACAGGCTCAGTCTCTGTAGGTTTCTGCGTCTACAGGCTCTGTGTCTACAGGCTAAGTCTCTGTAGGTTTCTGTGTCTACAGGCTAAGTCTCTGTAGGTTTCTGTGTCTACAGGCTAAGTCTCTGTAGGTTTCTGTGTCTACAGGCTAAGTCTCTGTAGGTTTCTGTGTCTACAGGCTAAGTCTCTGTAGGTTTCTGTGTCTACAGGCTAAGTCTCTGTAGGTTTCTGCGTCTACAGGCTAAGTCTCTGTAGGTTTCTGCGTCTACAGGCTAAGTCTCTGTAGGTTTCTGCGTCTACAGGCTAAGTCTCTGTAGGTTTCTGCGTCTATAGGCTAAGTCTCTGTAGGTTTCTGCGTCTACAGGCTAAGTCTCTGTAGGTTTATGTGTCTACAGGCTAAGTCTCTGTAGGTTTCTGTGTCTACAGGCTAAGTCTCTGTAGGTTTCTGTGTCTACAGGCTAAGTCTCTGTAGGTTTCTGTGTCTACAGGCTAAGTCTCTGTAGGTTTCTGTGTCTACAGGCTAAGTCTCTGTAGGTTTCTGTGTCTACAGGCTAAGTCTCTGTAGGTTTCTGTGTCTACAGGCTAAGTCTCTGTAGGTTTCTGTGTCTACAGGCTAAGTCTCTGTAGGTTTCTGTGTCTACAGTACATGGAGTTCTTAAGATCTTTGAGATATGTCCGTCCAGCATGGCTGTGGGTCATTCAGCTTTCAGGAGCCTTAACTCCTCTTACCTTGGTCTCAACGGGTTGTCACTTAAAGAGCAGCGCCTTCAATTAATACCCATTGATTTAGTTAAATGTAACATTCAAATGTTATTAAGAAAAGCTGTTTTTTTGTGTGCAGCCTTTCCTGTCAAAACAATGGTCCCGCAGGACTCCTGAGAATCCTGGAGAATCATTATTTTAACTCTGTACCTCTGGTCTTCCTGCCCATCTGTCTGACTGACCTTGTCCCTCTGTCTAGACGAGGTGAGTGAGATGGACAGTGACCTGGAGGAGGACATGGAGGAGTCCGGGGAGCCGCTGGCCAAGCGGGAGAAGGCTGAGGTGGAACATGAGCACCAGGTGATCCAGGTGATTCAGGTGGGGGCTCTGGAGGACGGCAGTAACCCCGTGGTGGGGGTGCTCCAGCCGGGCATCCTGCACTCCCTGCCCCAGCCCCCCCAGAACCATGCTGAGCACATCCTCACCACCTCCGCCGCCACCACCACCATCCGCCACTGCAGTGCCACCGGCAACACCTACGCCTCCGTCTGAGAGGGAGATGACCCCCCCCCCCCCCGGGCAACCTCTCTTCTCTCTGTCACGCACGTCTGCACGGTCCCCTCTGTCGTACGCTGTGTTTTCTCTGCACTCGTCTAGACACACTCCTCCCCCCTCCACCCTGACCAGTAAGGGAGCGTGAAAAACATCACGACCACAGCTGGCGTCACACAAGCGGTGGATGAGTAGAGCTAGACGGGAATGTGGATCTGCTGGGGAGTCATGTGGACGGGCTGTCTCTGTCTGTCATGTGGCTGTCCTCTGGGTCAGGGAGGGGGATTGGGAGGTGGGGGGTTGTACAGGCGTGAGACACTGGCTGATCCTACTGTAGCTGTGTAGAAGGGAAGGTGTCCTTCCTTAGAGATTCACATATTTCCTGATGTTTAAAAGCTCAAATCCAAGCCACCAGCCCCAGAAGAACAACGGCATTGATTGACAGAAAACACCTGGTTCTCTCTTAGATTGGCTTGTTTAGTATATATCTAAACAACCACACAGGTGCTATTCTCTTACACTACCAGATGTTCAGACAGAATTCAGTTGAATGACAAAGTATTTTTTTAAAGTCATGAATCTTTCGAAGCATTGTTGAGATATGACATTTGGTGGATTATGATTGCTTATTGCTTGTAATGTGTTGTTTGGCATCCTATGATTTATTGAATAGTGTATAATTGTAGCCATGATCCCCTGATAAGCACTAATGGCTTTTAGCCATGATCCCCTGATAAGCACTAATGGCTTTTAGCCATGAAGTTAGTTCTGCCCATGAAGGAAGACATTCTGTTATTTATGCTGTTACTTTGTAGAGACAGAGAGACAAGCTGTAGTACACCACTTCTACAACACTGGCTTTTCTACACATTTCATGCATAGTGTGGGGTGTGCTTGACTTTTGGCCTTGGTTTGGTTGGGTTTAGATGCTCGATAGTGTGACAAAATTACATTAGTTGGACTTATTATCTACTGATATGTTCTCAGTACAGTAGGTGTGTTCTTTTGTAGGTTTCTTGAGTTCTGAATGGACCAAAAACCAACCAACCAGAGGAAACTGGCAGAGCGAAAGAGAGCCATCATGGCCGCCACAGTTACCACGGCGAGGGTGCTGCGTGTTCTGTTTCCTGTCCCAACAGTGCCGTGTTGCAGAGTGAATGTCAGGGATTCTATGTACCTCGGCTTCATCGTAGTGCCTTAATAACCCTTACTGCAGCTGTCCATGTAGTCCTGACTGATTGTGTGGTTGAGGGAAAGGATAGCGCACACACACACACACACACACACACACACAGAGACAAACACAGCTCCTCTGCGTTACTGTCCCAGCAACAACTTTGTGTCTCTGGTGACTTGTGGCTGGATTTGGGCTGGCTCATCAGTGTTACTGCAGGGCTGGAGAGATGCAGGTTCAGAGGTGCTTGTTGAGTTCTCTGTGCTGGTTCTATGAAATGTTTTGTTTGTTTGTACCTGCTCTCACTCTTTCCACACTCCAGGCCTGCTCCTGCTTTGGCCTCTGCTATTGGGTGAAGTGTGTGTGCATGTGCAGATGGGAGGACTTGATTGAGATGTTGATTGTGTGTGTATGAATGAGTCTGAACATGTGTTTGAGCACACCCACTAGTCACCCTACCTCACACCAGTGTTGCCAGCCCGTTGACACGTACAGCACAGTCACCAAACTTGTTCTGACATACTAACCGTATTACTCCTTCAACACTGCACACTAACATTATACATGCCTGTTACACCACACACAACTAAAATACAGTCATTTCAGCCCCTTCAGTTCTTAGTCCACAACGTCATCACCCCTTATTATCTCCCTTCTAAAGTGCATATTTGTATAGTGGACCAAAAGTAGATATTTTCTGATATTTAAAGATATATATATATATATAAGGATGATACAATGTATTCATTTTGTTTGTTTTGTTTTCATGTGGTTGATCTGATTGTCATCTGTGATTGTTTCTTTTGTAGCTCTTCTGTGATTGGTTGATTGACTGTGAAATGGGTGGGGGCATGGGGACCAGCTTCTCTGATGACACTGGATACACATTTTGTACTTGAACTGTTATTGATAGCTTTTAGGAAATGGAGAACACACTGGAACATTGTGTTGAACTGGAAGAATCTTGTTGTTGATACTACTGAAGTTACCTTTCTGTTTTTTAACTCTCATCTGGAGAACTGTCTGCACCAATGCTTTGCCTCGACTTCATTTATTAGTATTCATAGTGCTTTTGTTTTACTATTTGAGAAATGATTCTTAAGTTATGCACATGTATCCATGCGTAAACCAGTCTTGAAAATGGAATTATAACTTCTGAGAAACAAAATGTACCTGCAAAAGGACTGGAATTATGTTTTCAGTGGAAGTGGATTTATTTGATAAACTACATTTTCTTTACAGGTATATGAGAAAGGACAAGTAGAATTATATTGCCTTTCATTAGTTTTCGCGGAAGATAGAGTGCGTTCACTTTAAACTGAAGGTCATCGACCTTGCTTACAGGTAATTGAAGGCCTTTGGGCATTTGTTTACATGCCAAACTCTGACCTCACAGAAATGACAAGATCTTTCTTAATGACTGTACTGTCACCCAACATGCCGTTAGATATGGCTCTTGGACTTTGACCTTTTTGTCATGAAAATACTGAAGATGTTAAGATTAAATGTGTATTCATTTGTGCCTGGAGTGCAAACAGCTTACAGATGTGCTTTAGAATCTTGAAAGTGCTTTTTTTGGTCTTGCATGCCTTTTTTGTGCTGCTAGAATCTGTTGGTTTATCTATTTTTTTTTTTTATATGTGCCAGACAGTAAATGCTGTATTCACTCTGTAACCTCATCAAACCTGCCTGTTTTAACATCAATTGTGTTTTATTCATAGTTGACCATTCACAAAAAGTCGTACATTTATATTTGTTTAAGATTGAAAATATTAGGTCCTTCCCTTTTTGGTTCCTTGATAATTGAGCCCATTTCCAACGTATGTCAGTTGGGAGGGGTGAGAATACGGCAGCTTCACTGATCCACGAGACCCAGTGCCTTTGATTTTGCCCAAGCAGGGGGGCCTACGTCTCTGGTCTGACTCCATGGTTCCAGATACAGGCTCTTTAGACAGGCGTTTTATGGTAGTGAGGTGAAAATGGCTGCTCACAGTGAGAGGAGGATATGGGCCTGAGGGATCGTACACTTCTACCCTTGATCCTGATCTCATCCAAACTATGAGTACTGGTCAACTGTTACTGACTAATGACCACACAGGACAGTTTACAATGGATGGAGCTTGCTCCAGATATTTTCTGTTGGACTGCGCATTAGGAGAGAACTACTATTGTATAGATTTACTGTATCACTAAACTAACAAAGATTGGAGTATAACTGGACTGGCATATTTGCCAATAGCAACACTGTACTATGACTTTCATTGTTGTCACGATCATTTCCTTTCGTTGTATGATATTCACTGATTGCTGTATGTTTGCTTTATTCAGTATGATTTGGAATATTTTCCTGTTCTATTTTAAGTGCCATTTGACAGTCTAGTGAGTTGTGGCCCGCTGTAGCACGCTCTAATGCAAGCACACGCATTTGGCAGTGGATTTATGGGGGAACCTTTTAGTTGAAAACTCCCCAGATGTAACCAAGATGTAAATATAGACAAAATGGGAAGAAAGGATATTTATTTACTGTCTCCTTAAATATTTGTTTTGTTCTTTTTGGATGTTTTATTTCAGCCAAAAAAACATTGATTTCTCTTTTTCCTCGTTTTGGATAATGTATTGTATTCATATACAGGTAACTGCCACGATAATGTTAACACTTCAGTAAATGAGGGATACAAAGTATGTTAAAAAAGTAGGTGGTTCTACAAAGGTGTGGTTCCTGAATTGCTTAAAATTAAGCAATGAACATTCCACCATGCTTAGGGTCATGTATAAAAATGCTGGGCAGGCCCTTGTTTTGGCTAGCATGGCTGTGCCCCTATCCACAGGGCATGAGTGGTCACCTGAATGGTTTTGATGAGCATGAAACAATGTAAACCATATGCCATGGCTGTCTGTCACCAGATCTCAACTCAAATGAACACTTGTGGGAGATTCTGGAGCCGTGCCTGAGACAGCGTTTTCCACCATCAACAAAACACCAAATGATGGAATTTCTCATGGAAGGATAGTGTTGCATCACTCCGATAGAGTTCCAGACACTTGTAGAATCTACAGTGCTTTCAGAAAGTATTCACACCCCTGATTTTTTTTCAAATGTTTTTGTGTTACAGCCTGAGTTTAAAATGGATTAAATTGAGATTTTCTTGACACTGACCTACACACAATACCCCCATAATGTTAGACATTTTTACAAATTCATTTAAAATGAAAAGCAAATGTTTTGTCAAGTATGGCAAGCCTAAATAAGTTCAGGAGTAATAATGTGCTTAACAAGTCTCACAAGAATTTCCAACAAAGATTCAGGCACAAAGACTAGGGAGGTTTTCCAATTCCTCACAAAGATGGGCACCTTTTGAAGTAATTAACTCACCATCAGGCCAATGGTGACTTTAAAACAGTTAGAAGATTGATGGATCAACAACATTGTAGTTACTCCACAATACTAACCTAATTGACAGTGAAAAGAAGGAGGCCTGTACAGATAAAAAAATAATGCTGCAAAAAATGTGGCAAAGCAATGAACTTTTTGTCCTGAATACAATGTGTTATGTTTGGGGCAAATACAACACATTACTGAGTACCACTCATCTCATTTTCAAGCATAGTGGTGGCTGCATCATGTTATGGGTATGCTTGTAATCGTTAAGGACTGGGGAGTTTTTCAGGATAAATAGGAACGGAATGGAGCTAAGCATAGGCAAAATCCTATCATATGTTTGTTGTGTAGTAAATATTTCAGCTTTTATTTTAATTAGTTTTTTTCCTGTAAAGCACATTGTGTTACATTCCATGTCTGAAATGTGCTGTGTATAAATACAGCTTGATATATGATTTGATTCGAGGAAAACCTGGTTCAGTCTGCTTTCCCCCAGACACTGGGAGATAAATTCACATTTCAGTAAGACAATAAACCTAAACACAGGCCAAATCTTCACTGGAGTTGCTTACCAAGAAGACAGTGAATGTTCCTGAATGGCTGAGTTAGTGTTGACTTACATCTATGGCAAGATCTGAAAATGGTTGACAAGCAATGATCAACAACCAATTTGACAGACAGTTTGAAGACTTTTTTTAAAGCATAATGGGCAAATGTTGCACAATCCAGGTGTGCAAAGCTCTTAAGAGACTTACCCAGAAAGACTCATCTGTAATCGCTGCCAAAGGTTTTCTGTGTCGACTCAGGTGGTTGAAAACTTCTCAAGATATATTTGTTTTATTTTTGTAAACATTTTTATTTTTTACAAATGTTAGATTTTTTCTTACGCTTTGACAGACTATTTTGTGTAGATTAACAAAACATGACAAATCCATTCTAATCCCACTTTGTAACAACATTGTAGAGAAAGCCAAGGGGTGTGAATACTTTCTGAAGGCACTGTATGCCAAGGTGTATTGAAGCTGTTCTGGCTCATGGTGGCCCAACGCCCTATTAAGACACTATGTTAATGTTTGCTTTATTTTGGCAGTTACCTGTGTATAATACATACTGTACATCTCAAGTGACTTTCTTTTTGTGTGTTGTTTCAAGTTACCTCTTAGCTAGTATATTATATCTTCTTAAATTGGCAAGAGCTAACCAATAAGTGTAGGGTGATTTGTATTGTGTATTTTACATAAAAGATGAGGAAAACTGGGAAACTTTTATATTTATAAAGGCATATATTAACATTTAGTTTGTCGTAATGATGAAAATATAGGAACTATTAAAGACACGTAGTTTGGTTTTCTGAATATTTCAGACTTGAGCTCAGGCTAGCTTAGTGTTGTTTTCTTAAAATTTGTGGCTTGTCTTTTAAATTAATAAACTTTTTCTTGTTGAAAATAATTGTCATTGCTGTTGTATCTCAATTAAGTTGTCATAGAGAATGGACACACCGAGAAGATGAACGGATAAAAGCAGTGAGCGTGTTAGTGATCACCTGCTGTATGGCGAACGGTGGCGATTCAACTTGTAGAAATGTCGGGAAATTAACGGCACATTCTGGTGAGAGGCAATAGGACAACCACCCGCTGCTTACAGGAAATATCTACTCAAACCATCTTTTGGACTTTTTTTCCATTATTCCAGTCAATACAGTCCCAAAATGTTTTGAATGTCAGCAGTCAAGTGTTCAAGATAAATGATACAAAACTTAATGTGACAAGTGACACTTGTGGTGTGTTCAAGACAACTGGGAGCTCTGAGAAATAATGACGTCAGTGATCTTCAGGTTGGAAAGTGAGTTCTAGAAAGAGGTCAGTGTTCCCAAATTGGATGACCGTTAAAAACATTTTTTCCAGTCGGAGCTCGAGTTCCCAGTTGTTTTTGTTAGCTTCTTGAAAATCCTATATGTTTTGCATGTCAGGTTATGTCTTACCAGTGGACTAATATAAAAATACCAAAAGGACATTGAGTGGATATTTTCCTTTAAGGATGTGACCAACGTCCAAAAATCTTGCTATGTGATAACACCAAACAGAAATTATACACATTCAATATAATACATTTTATTTCCATTAATAATAGGTAGAAATTAAGGTAAAGAATGAGCACTGTTTCCTTAGCCTACATATAATTTTCTAACTTTCTTTAAAACATGGTCATAATTAGGTAGCAAAATGAGTATAAAATATAATTTATAACTAAACTGACAAGTAATCCAGAACCACATGATTGCTAATATTCTCAAATGCAGAATCTGGTCTTAAAAACATGTATTTACAAGTTTCACATGACTGCTATGACCCATTTACACGTTTCATATGGGTCCATTTGGTATCAATATGGCTTCAGACTTTCCTCCAATATCTCTAAGGAATGTTATCACAAGTCCAGGGTGGGACGATAGCAGTATCGCAATACACCTTAGTGTCATGGCAAGGAAACAAAACACAAAGCAGATTTCACTTCTTTAGGAAAACACAAACATGTCATCCAGAGTTCAATTTATTTTTTCTCTCCAAGCTATAGCAAAATATTTTCCATAGAGCAGGTTTTTAAAAGGATCAAAGAGTTTGGTTTGCTTCATGTTTTCATTTTTACCATGGGAAAAATATTGCGATATTGGTATAACACAGCCCTTAAGTCAATTCTTCCAAGTCATGAATACAGAACTTATAGTGGTGGAGATAAAAATTGACCGAAACTGAAATGTACAACCGCCATCTGTCTAGACATTGAGGCATCTGAAATATTAATTTAAGTCAGTGATGTGAACACCATCTTCCAAAAGCTCTGGCCTGGATCACACTCATTGCTACAAAAGCTGAATATTCTGAGACACACATACCTACTTTCAAATATAAATTTGGAAACCACCCTCACACTGCATATCGAAATACATTTTCTAAACAATCAACAAGACACAACATACTGAAAACAAGCACATGAAAAGCAAACCAATAAAGTGCTAATTTAAGCTAATGTCGTTAGCATTGACAACTCAAAAATACAGTATATAAACTGACATGAATAGGAAGGTATGAAAATAGATATTTATGAATAGAAAAAAAGAGAATGAAAAGCATCCATGAGTCATGACTGTGTATCCTGATTCTGAGGCGAGTAGAAAACGGATTCATGAGCTGGTATCTTCAGAGCGGAAACTCTGGCTGGCTGTGATGCCAGCGGGTATAAAATATAAATCATATATATTCTTCTGCTCTCTCATCCCATTCAGCACAGCAGACAGCGGGATGATAAATAGTTAAGATGGACTAGCCTACGGGACATGGGCAGTCCATCAGTCAGTTCAAGGGTTGGCTGGCTATGGACAGTTCGTGAATGTGTTGCAGTTCTATAACTCAGTCCAAGGGCTGAGGGTCAGCGATGGGCATGGTGTGCAGCACCTCATCCAGTAGCTGCAGGGCCCGGTGGAGATGGATCTCAATCCAGCACGGTGTCTCCTTGATGCTCTGCCGGGGGTAGTCAGGCCCCCAGCCCTTCACAAAGCTCATTCTCAGGATACACAGCCTGCGCAGGTCGTCCACTCCTATACCCGCAGCCGCAGACATACCTGGAGGATGGGGGTTAAAAACACTCAGTGGTTAGAGGTTGTAGTTTAGTGCTACAGTGAGGGAAAAAAGTATTTGATCCCCTGCTGATTTTGTACGTTTGCCCACTGACAAAGAAATGTTGAGTCTATAATTTTAATGGTAGCTTTTATTTGAACAGTGAGAGACAGAATAACAAAAAATCCAGAAAAACGCATGTCAAAAATGTTATGAATTGATTTGCATTTTAATGGAGGGAAACAAGTATTTGACCCCCTCTCAATCAGAAATATTTCTGGCTCCCAGGTGTCTTTTATACAGGTAACGAGCTGAGATTAGGAGCACACTCTTAAAGGGAGTGCTCCAAATCTCAGTTTGTTACCTGTATAAAAGACACCTGTCCACAGAAGCAATCAATCAGATTCCAAACTCTCCACCATGGCCAAGACCAAAAAGCTCTCCAAGGATGTCAGGGACAAGATTGTAGACCTACACAAGGCTGGAATGGGCTACAAGACCATCGCCAAGCAGCTTGGTGAGAAGGTGACAACAGTTGGTGCGATTATTCGCAAATGGAAGAAACACAAAAGAACTGTCAATCTCCCTCGGCCTGGGGCTCCATGCAAGATCTCACCTTGTGGAGTTGCAATGATCATGAGAACAGTGAGGAATCAGCCCAGAACTACACGGGAGGATCTTGTCAATGATCTCAAAGCAGCTGGGACCATAGTCACCAAGAAAACAATTGGTAACACACTATGCTGTGAAGGACTGAAATCCTGCAGCGCCTGCAAGGTCCCCCTGCTCAAGAAAGCACATATACATGCCCGTCTGAAGTTTGCCAATGAACATCTGAATGATTCAGAGGACAACTGGGTGAAAGTGTTGTGGTCAGATGAGACCAAAATGGAGCTCTTTGGCATCAACTCAACTCACCGTGTTCGGAGGAGGAATGCTGCCTATGACCTCAAGAACATCATCCCCACCGTCAAACATGGAGGTGGAAACATTATGCTTTGGGGGTGTTTTTCTGTGGACAGGACAACTTCACCGCATCAAAGGGACGATGGACGGGGCCATGTACCCTCAAATCTTGGGTGAGAACCTCCTTCCCTCAGCCAGGGCACTGAAAATGGGTCATGGATGGGTATTCCAGCATGACAATGACCCAAAACACATGGCCAAGGCAACAGAGGAGTGGCTCACGAAGAAGCACATTAAGGTCCTGGAGTGGCCTAGCCAGTCTCCAGACCTTAATCCCATAGAAAATCTGTGGAGGGAGCTGAAGGTTCGAGTTGCCAAACGTCAGCCTCGAAACCTTAATGACTTGGAGAAGATCTGCAAAGAGGAGTGGGACAAAATCCCTCCTGAGATGTGTGCAAACCTGGTGGCCAACTACAAGAAACTTCTGACCTCTGATTGCCAACAAGGGTTTTGCCACCAAGTACTAAGTCATGTTTTGCAGAGGGGTCAAATACTTATTTCCCTCATTAAAATGCAAATCAATTTATAATATTTTTACATGTGTTTTTCTGGATTTTTTTGTTGTTATTCTGTTTCTCACTGTTCAAATAAACCTACCATTAAAATTATAGACTGATCACTTCTTTGTCAGTGGGCAAACATACAAAATCAGCAAGGGATCAAATACTTTTTTCCCTCACTGTACATCAGACAGAATGAATCACTCAGTTATTCACCACCTGCTCGGGGGAATATAGAGTTTCATATCTGAGACAGTACATACACTTCCCCATTTCTGTGAGGTCCTGAGATGCTCTGAGACAAGACAAATGGATATATTGCTGGGCAGACAGGTTAAAGGATGAATAGTATGTAAAGAGACTCACTAATGGCGGGTGCGATGCCTCCCACAGAGCCAGGCCCGGGGATGTTTCCAGCCACTGCTGCTGCCTGTGCTGCGGCTGCCACCTGGGCTGTGGCTGCCTGCTGCTGCATCTGCCTGTGGCACTGACGCAGGTCAAACACCTGCACATCACAGGGGGGAAAGGCAGGGTTAGGGCCTACACACAATAGGGTAGAAGGGATAGGGGTTCAACGAGGGATGGGCATCTGAAATAACTTCACTATTCAAATCATATGACATTTTTTCCAGATATCCAGATTGTCAAAATTAGGGCTGTGCCGAGTACTCGGACAAAACGGAGAATGGAGAATGTTACAAATACGATTATGACATGAGTATTTTTGGTAATTATCTGTGTTCAGAAAAAAGGTCATTTTCAGCTGCCAGCACACATCTCTTTCACTCAGTGTGAAGCGCTGTGCACTCTAAACAATTATTGGCTAGTTCTTCTGTCAGGGTATCGGATGAGCCTGCTGCAACGATTGGATCAGAACAAGACATTTTCCCTCTGCTCTCATTTCCCCACAGACACACTCGCGGCTCTGTTTCACTCAATCAAACGTCTCAGGGTCTCAGGGCACAAGTATTCTCTTCTCCAAACATTGTGTATGAATCAGAATTCGTAGCTAGTCGTTGTTCAATGCAGTTATTTCCTGTCGACTTTGCAGAGGCCATATGGTAATCTCAACTTGCTCAATTTCCACATTATTTATTTCAAGGTTTAGTTGAGGTTTAGTGAGTGTTTTGTTCCAAATACAATGCTTTAAGTTTTAGAAATATTTAGGGCTAGCTTATTCCTTGCCACCCACTCTGAAACTAACTGCAGCTCTTTTGCAGTCATGTGTTGCAGTCATTTCAGTCGCTGTAGTAGCTGATATGTATGCGGATGACTCAACGCTATACACAGACACTCTGGCTTTACTCAAAGTCAATGGCATGTCGTTAGTAACAATTGAAAAATCAAAGGGCCTAAACAGTTACCCTGGGGAATTCCTGATTCTAACTGGATTATACTTGAGAGGCTGGAAGTAACACCCTCTGTGTTCTGTTACTTGTCTAACTCTTTATCCACATTATAGCAAGGGGTGTAAAGCCATAACACATCCGTTTTTCCAGCAGCAGACTATGATCAATAATGTCAAAGGCTGCACTAATGTCAAAAGCTGACATTAATTTAAATCACCTCTTCCACACTGACTTTACAGAATTCAAAAGTACAATTCTTGTCTTTCATCAGTGTTTGTTGCTGGCCTGTCATCCCTAAGTTTGCTTATCTTGCCAATGAAAAAGTCATTAAAGTAGTTTGCAATATCAGTGGGCTTTGTAATGAATGAGCCGAGTTGGCTTTTTCCCCCCAAGATTCCATTTAAGGTGCCCCAACGCATTTTACTATCATTCTTTATATACATTTCTTTGTTTCATAGTGTAGTTTATTTTTATTTTCATTTAATTTAGTCACATGGTCTCTTAATTTGCAGTACATTTGCCAATCAGTTGGGCTGCCAGACTTAATTGCCATACCTTTTGCCTCATCCCTCTCAACCATACAATTTTTCCATTCCTCATCTAAGTTTCACAGGAATATGGTTCTGAATATAGACTGCAACAGCGCCCCCGTTGGCATAACCATGTATTGCTACCATTGTATCAAAGGTATTATCTAAGTGAGTTTCAGAGAGTCAGAATATGAATGTCATCTGTTACAAGCAAGTTATTGACTTCATGGACCTTGTTTCTTAGGCTACATACGTTAATATGGGCAATTTTTAGCACTTTTCTGGGTTGTTTGATTGTTTTTAATGCTTTACTGGGAAGCTTATCAGAGGTAGACTTACTCATGTTATTTACATTAGAGCTGAGAGCTGCATAAAGTGGTCTTCCTACTATTGCACACCGCCTCAGTTCAAATAGTCACTTTGGTTTTCGGCTCATGATTATTGCTTACAATAGCTGTAGGATAAACAGATGTATTTGGTGCAATTAGGGGTACATAAATTAAATTACTTACATTGCGTTTTCCAATGCCCCTAAGATCATGTACATTCGATGCAGCATTATGACGACTAATTATCACAATGGTAGGGATTAACTGAGCAGGTCTTGGATCATTTACAAGTCATTGTTTCAACACAGCCTTGAAATGCATGAACAGAGTCCAGGAGCCAAGATGGACTCCATCATTCCTGTAGAGTATCAAGAAGGTGTCAAAGTTATCAATAAAAGTGACTCCAGCAGAGCTACAGTCGTCTTTTAGCCAGATGTGTAATGCCCAACGATGGTACCGGACCTGAAATTAGCAGTTTTTTGGGTCTTTTAATGCTAAAATCAGTTCTTTAAAATCAATTTTCAAATGTTCCGAGTTAGCCCACCTGATGTCGTTTGACCCCACACGGACTACAACAATGTCAGCTCCCGGCATCTGTGGTAGAACAGTCAGAAGCAGCCTTGTTATGTCCTGTACTCGTGCGCCTGGTTGCACAGGGTTTTTGCCTTGGGGACCAAGATGTTTCTCACCATAGAGCTGCCTATGATGACAGCTGGTGATGTTGAATGGGTCAGTCTCTCAGGCAGCCTCGAGGTCTAGTGAGGCTGGGAGCTCCGAGGATCTGAACCCGAAAGTAGAAGCCACTGCAGAGGGAGACAGAATCGAGGACGAAGACGCAGGTACCTCCGGATCCAGGGCGGCAAAGCTGTTTCTGGTCTGTGTCAGTTCCAGGCTCAACATCTCCATGGAGACCCCTGTTGCCAGAGGACGCTTTCTTCAACTTCCACGGGGAGTGATAAACCTCCATGGCTGGTTGGTTGGGTCGAGAGCAGCTCTGTTCTCCAGGGAAGGGGAGACCCCTTTTGGCATGGAACCCTGCCTTGCACCGGCCAGTTGGCTGTGGAGAGCCGACACGGCAGTGAAACTTTCACCAGACCAGAGCAGCGTCTGGCTACTGGGGTGGAAGAAAAAGAAGGTGAGTGTGGGTTCCCCAGTAGTTTATGTAGGTTTGCTTCTTGCTTGCTAAGAGTAGCTACTTCGCTCCTGTAGTCCTCCGCAAGCAAGCAGTTGCTGTCGTTATGTCATGATACAAGCTCATGCTTGTTTGCTATTATTTATTCTCGCCTAGGCATGTTCATCAAGCGACAGATTATTAGAAAATAACAAATAAAAGTAGATTGTTTATTTTGATCGCACAAATGTGGCATAAGTGTTGGGAGAGAAATGCTTTTCTCTTCTCCAAAGTGAAACAATATATGGGACAAGCGAATTAGCATACTTTCATCTAAATAAATGCAGGGAGTAGTAGCCAACCATGCTATTTATTCGTCTATTTTGTTGATAATTGAATAGGAACAATTAAGTAAATCATGTGCATTTTGATCTGCCGGTGTTGTTTGCAAGGCTTGGGCGGTATACCGTCTATCAGGGTATTTGGAAAAAGCCATGTGATGGGTTTTCAATACCTTCAAAACGATTTACTTTAAGTTTTTCTATGAATTTGGATATTTGTAGCTACTTTTTAAAGTGAATACCTGCATTCAACTTGTGCAATGTGTAAGGAGATAAAGCAGATTGCATTCTTCATTTCACCTGTCACATTATGACGCTTACCATAGTTCTCCAGAACAGTTGAGCCAGTCACCTGTTTGTTTGTAAATAGCACAATGGGAGAAAGCGGAAGCTGGTGAGTCCATAGTGTTCTGTCTATCAGCGATACTAAATAATGCTTGCCATCAGATATATTACAACGGCTTTCTGCCAGAAGTCAAAGGGCTCTGGATTAGTAATTTTTTCCCTATGCTTCTTACATGCATTTTTGTTCTCCTCCTCTGCTCCGCATAGATGCTGCTCTTTCTTCAGAAAAGCATGCATCAGAAACTTTGTTCATTTGCATAATTTATCTCGTTCACTTTTGCTTGTAAATGTCCACACATTCGGTAGCTAATAGCTACGCTTGTATAACTTTGAGCTGGATGACCATCTTTGCAATTAGTTTGTTCGTTTTCGCGTGTTAGCATTTAGCTATGTGATTTCGCTATTAGTTTGTGCTAATTTTGATATCATTCTGGTAAATGAGGACTTGCGTTTTTAAAAGCCCTTTGTGTGTTATGCCGGTAATATCGTAAATCCTGGCATGAGACTACATGAAAATCTGGATACCGCCCAAGCCTAACGTTTACCTTTGAACAATGTGTGTGAATGAGTGAACGAACACAACGATGCGCTCTGAGTGATAGAGCAGTAATGCGCACTTGAGGTACAGTACCAAGTCAAAAGTTTGGATACACCTACTCATTCAAGGGTTTTTCTTTATTTTTACTATTTTCTACATTGTGGAATAATAGTGAACACACAAAAACTATGAAATAACACATATGGAATCATGTAGTAACCAAAAAAAATGTTATACAAATCAAAATATATTTCATATTTGAGATTCTTCAAAGTAGCCACCACTTTGCTTCACCACTCAGACCAAAGGACAGATTTCCAACGGTCTAATGTCCATTGCTTGTGTTTCTTGGCCCAAGCAAGTCTCTTCTTCTTATCAGTGTCCTTTAGTAGTGTTTATTTGCAGCAATTCTGATTCACGCGGTCTCCTCTGAACAGTTGATGTTGAGATGTGTCGGTTACAATTTCGGAGTCTGGTAACTTCATTAGTTATCCTCTGCAGCCGAGGTAACTCTGGGTCTTCCTTTCCTGTGGCGGTCCTCATGAGAGCCAGTTTCATCATAGCGCTTGATGGTTTTTGCAACTGCACCCGAAGAAACTTTCAAAAATCTTAAACTTTTCCGTATTGACTGACCTTCATGTCTTAACGTAATGATGGACTGTCGTTTCCCTTTGCTTATTTTAGCTGTTCCTGCCATAATATGGACTTGGTCTTTTACCAAATAGGGCTACCTTCTGTATACCACCCCTACCTTGTCACAACACAACTGATTGGTTCAAACGCATAAAGAAATGAACCACAATTAATCCACAAATTAACTTTTAACAAGCCACATCTGTTAATTGAAATGCTTTCCAGGTGACTACCTCATGAAGCTGTTTGAGAGAATGCCAAGAGTGTGAAAAGGGTGGCTACATTGAAGAATCTCAAATATAAAATATGTTTTTATTTGTTTAACTTCTTGGTGACAGGGGGGCAGTATTGAGTAGCTTGGATGAATAAGGTGCCCAGAATAAACTGCCTGCTTCTCTGTCCCAGATGCTAATATATGCATATTATTAGTAGTATTGGATAGAGAACACTCTGAAGTTTCTAAAATTGTTTTAATGATGTCTGAGTATAACAGAACTCATATGGCAGGCGAAAACCTGAGAAAAATCCAACCAGGAAGTGGGAAATCTGAGGTTTGTAGTTTTTCAACTCTTTGCTATTCCAATATACAGTGTAAATTGGGTCATATTGCACTTCCTAAGGCTTCCACTAGGATGTCAACAGTCTTTAGAATGTTGTTTCAGGCTTCTACTGTGAGGTGGGGGCGAATGAGAGCTGATTGAGCCAGGTGTCTGGCAGAGTGCCACATGCTCTGAGGCGCGGTCACGAGAGAGTTAGCTCTCGTTCCATTGCTTTTCTACAGACATAGGAATTCTCTGGTTGGAATATTATTGAACATTTATGATAAAAACTTCCTAAAGATTTATTCTATACTTAGTTTGACAAGTTTCTACGGGCTGTAATATAACTTTTTGAACTTTTTGTCCGATGTTCGGCTGGACCTAAACGCACGTTTGGATTTGTTTACCAAACGCGCTAACAAAAGAAGCTATTTGGACATAAATTATGAACAAATCAAACATTTATTGTGGAACTGGGATTTAGAACTAATGAAAGTAACGCGCCAATGTAAAATTCTGTTTTTATATAAATATGCACTTTATCGAACAAAGTCCTATGAGTGTAAACTGAGGAAGATCATCAGAGGTTAGTGATCAATTTTATCTCTATTTGTGCTTTTTGTGACTCCTCTCTTTGGCTGGAAAAAATGGCTGTGTTTTTCTGTGAGTTGGTGGTGACCTAACATAATCATTTGTGGTGCTTTCGCTGTAAAGCCTTTTTGAAATCAGACACGGTGGCTGGATTAACGAGAATTGTATCTTTAAAATGGTGTAAAATACTTGTATGCTTGAGGAATTTTAATTAGGAGATTTTTGTTGTTTTGAATTTGGCGCCCTGCACTTTCACTGGCTGTTGGCGAGGTGGGACGCTAGCGTCCCACATATCCCAGAGAGATTAACACTTTTTTGGTTACTACCTGATTCCATGTGTGTTATTTCATAGTTATGTCTTCACTATTATTCCACAATGTAAAACATAGTAAAAATAAAGAAAAACCCTTGAATGACTAGGTGTGTACAAACTTTTGACTGGTATCGTATATGCTTTACCAGCATTTAAAACACACGTCCGGGTTTCCAATCACAAGTAAATCCGATGAGTATCAAGTGTGATAAAACGGATATGATTATGAGTATGACAAGATCAGCACCCCCTAGCCTAAATATATTTTCACTTGTTTTTTTTTAACCTGAGCACTTATTGCTGCAGGAGGGTGAGGATGGTGGGTCTCGGCTGCTGTTTCAGTGGGCGGGGGAGGGGCCGCTGTGTGTGGGAAAGCAGGGGAGCAGGGCAAGCAGAGAGTAAGAGAGACTTGTAGCTGCCATTGGTTATTTATCATCCCATCTGATAGTGCTGGTCTTGACTGCACAGTAGACAAGCTAGCTAAGATAGCCAGCTAGCTACTACATTTTTCTGAGCTTTCTTTCTCCCTGTCCTAGTCTACAAATAAACACCCACAGCCTACCTGTTGGCCTAATCTCTCTCATTTAGCTCACTTTTCATTTTAATTCCATCTTGCATTGATTAAAGATCTCTCACTTCACTTGCTACACATTGAGCCTGACTGTAGTGCAGCTTCGATTGGCCAACCAAAACAACAAGATTAAAAGGTTTGTTTTAATAAATTCAAGGCCCAGTGCAGTCAAAAACATGTTTTTTCTGCGCTTTATAAATATTTTCACACTATGAGGTTGGAATAACAGTGTGAAATTGTGAGAATTATGATAATGCCCTTTAAGTGTAAGAGCACTTTGAAAAGACCGCCTGAAATCTTAGTCTGTTTGGTGGGATGGAGTTCTGGCCTACTCACTCAGACCACTCCCAGACACACTTACTTGAGAAATTGCTCTTTGCTAAGAAGCTATGTTTATTTTTTCCCATTTTGATTTGAAACAAATCACAGTAAGTTATTTAATTGTTACCCAGAAATGATTTGATAGACATAAAAACAGCTGCATTTGACCTTTAAGAATTTAAAAGGCTGTGGCAGCGAATAGGAAATTTTCAACCCGCCCTGCTGGAAACCACTTTCTCAAAGCTACAGATCACGTTCTGTGCATTTGTTATTTTACGCAACAACAAAAAATCTACGTAGCTGCTGCTCACTTCCCCTCCCTTCATGTTTCTCTCTTTACTCTCTCTACCTGTTCTGAACCATGATGATGTAGCCTACTGTATGTCTCTGCCTCATATTTCTGAACAGCTGAAATAAAAACCCTGCAGCGATTTGAACAAGCATTCAAGGCCATTATGGAGGCTACAAGCTTCTCTGTCTGTTGTGACGGATATTGCAGATGCACATGCAGGACACAGTCCCTACACGTTGCATTAGAGAAAAAACAATCTGCATTTTGTGTTATGATGTAGGCTAATCTTTATAATTGCTGTCATATTGTAGCCATTAGCCAGAGTTACATGTCTTTTGTGTACAACATGTAAATAAATAGCTGCATGTAGCCTAACTCCTGCTGAGAAAACAACATGAAATTGCACTTATGCTCAACAGCCTAATGAGACATGGAATGCATTCGTTGCAACATGTCGACCATGTCCTTTATGTACAACATGAAGTGTGTAGGTTACACCAGACAAAGGCTTTCATCGCCAACCAAAACGCAGCGGAGCACTGAACTGCAGCTATAAAGCTGGCGTAAAAAAAATCCTGCACCAGAGCAGAAATCTCAATCTCAATCAGAAAATCTGGAACCGTAGTCACTTCAGAATTTTAAATGCCATGGTATATCCTTGTACGTAACAATGGCAAATTGATCATTTAGTTTAGACCAAGCCTTTTCATTGTTGAAATAGACCAATCTTATTTCTCAAAAAATGTATACTTACGGTGCATTCAGAAAGTATTCAGACCCCTTGCCTTTTCCCACATTGTTACATTACAGTCTTATTCTAAATGTTCCTCATCAATCTACACACAATACCCCATATTGACAGAGTGAAAACAGGTTTAGATTTTTTGCACACTTAAAACTGAAATACCTTATTTTACAGAAGTATTCAGACCCTTTGCTATGAGACACGAAATTGAGCTCAGGTGCATCCTGTTTTCATTGATCATCTTTGATATGTTTCTACTTCATTGGAGTCCACCTGTGGTAAATTCAATTGATTGGACATGATTTGGAAAGGCACACACCTGTCTATAAAAGGTCCCACAGTTGACAGTGCATGTCAGAGCAAAAACCAAGCAATAAGGTCGAAGGAATTGTCTGTAGAGCGCCGAGACAGGATTGTGTCGAGGCACAGATCTGGGGAAGGGTACCAAAACATTTCTGCAGCATTGAAGGTGCCCAAGAACACAGTGGCCTCTGTGGAGATTGGAGAACTTTCCAGAAGGACAACCATCTCTGCAGTACCAATTTATGGTAGAGTGGCCAGATGGAAGCCAGACGGAAGCCACTCCTCAGTAAAAGGCACATGACAGCCTGCTTGGAGTTTGCCAAAAGGAACCTGCTGGACTGTCAGACCTTGAGAAACAAAATTCTCTGGTATAATGAAACCAAGATGGAACTCTTCGGCCTGAATGCCAAGTGTCATGCTTTGAGGAAACCTAGCACCATCCCTACGGTGAAGCATGGTGGTGTTAGCATCATGCTGTGGGGGATGTTTTTCAGCTGCAAGGACTGGGAGACTAGTCAGGATCGAAGGAAAGATGAACAGAGCAAAGTAGAGACAGATCATTGATGAAAACCTGCTCCAGGGTGCTCAGGACCTCAGACTGGGGCAAAGGTTCACCTTCAATGCGACAACGACCCTAAGCACATGACCAAAACAATGCAGGAGTGGCTTCGGGACAAGTCTCTGAATGTCCTTGAGTGGTCCAGCCAGAGCCCAGACTTGAAACTGATCTAACATCTCTGGAGAGACCTGAAAATAGCTGTGCAGCGACGCTCCCCATCCAACCTGACAGCGCTTAAGAGGATCCGCAGAGAAGAATGGGAGAAACTCCCCAAATACAGGTGTGCCAAGCTTGTAGCGTCATATCTAAGACTTGCTTCAACAAAGTACTGAGTAAAGGGTATGAATAATTATGGAAATGTGATGTTTATTTTTAATACAGTTGCAAAAATGTCAAAACCTGTTTTTGCGTCATCATTATTGGATACTGTGTAACAATCCCTAGGTAACAACAGTCTAAAACTGAATGGATTTTAACCTGTTTTGAAACAATAAACCTTCCCAAGTAGTCAACTCTCAACTTTGTGACAACAATAAGAATAGAAGTATAATAATATTATTATTAATAAATAATAATAAGTACACAACCTCAATGGAATACATTAGAATAATACTGAAATAAAATCTGTTACCTTGATATAGGCGCTGGGGTAGATCTTGTGCACTGCGTCTCCAGGGGCCCGTCCTGCCTCCCTGTCCAAGTAATAACTCTGCATGATCGCTAAGGCAACGCACCCACATGTCACCTTCCCCTTTACACTCCAGCTGCACCCCTTTACCAATGTGAAGTCTAAAGCCAGGAAGGAAGGAAAGAAGCAGACGGAGACAAACAGTAAAAAAAATGAATTATGTAAAAGCCTTCACATTTTGCGAGTGTATTTTTTCAAAACTATGAATGATGTTCTGCTTAGTCATTTCATTTAGCAAAGACATTAAATCATGACTTGTTCGATAAATCTTTCCTTTTTTCTATTTGATATGGTAGGTTCATGACTTTGGCCTGGGGGTAGGTTTATGACAGTCATAAATACCTCTTCCCCCGTTTTTCTTCTCTCTACCCTACTGATGTGACATTTGAAAACCCCTTGGTTAACATAGAGATTCTGGGAACATCAGAAGGTGGGGGGAAATTAACTAGATTCTGGTAATCTGACCAATTGAACATATGCGGTGGTACTTAATGAATATGATGTCAGTTCGGTTGTCATCTGAGACATTCTCATCAATGATAGGATGACAAACTCTACAGCGGAAAGTCTGCACATTGTAGTTATCGGATTCACATGGAATTGTTGTTCAATTTAAATGTTTGAATATAAAATTATTGGTGAAGAGATTAAATGTAATTTTAGCTTCCATATGAGAGATTTGGGTTTTCATAAGGTTAGGGCTCTGCTCAATCAGTGGCCCGCCCCTGTGAAGAGACATGGGTTATAAAACTTTTCAAAACACATCCTTCTCGCTCCACTATATAAAGCCTTGACGAAAATGTAACCTCCTATTCCGAGGATGTGAGGACGACGGTCCATACGTTAAAAGGACTAACATGTCAACTACAGAACTAAGCCAACCTCAGCGTGAGCTTTGGTTGCGAATGGGATGAACTTTGAACTCTTATTCACTACAGAAGTGATACCTCCTAGCCGTTGAGTTAGCAACAGCAGCTGCAAACGTGGGCTAGGAAAGAACAGACAGAGTATCCCGTCTACCACACAACGACGTTACTACAAAGTATTCAATTTACCACAAGAGACATTCTTCAAAGGACAAAGGACTCGGTTGGGCAATACAGCCTCCCATCTACCACCAACTTACCGAAGCGCAGCTCAGAGTAAATATTTATTGCATTTTCCTTTTCCAAATGGGCGGTAATTTAGAATGCATGAAATACTGTATTTACGATAGAGACATCGCTTCTCCCTTTGTTCCTCAGTCTTCCCGCTCTTTCACTCAAACCCAGACCATTTTTTGGGAGTTACCAGCTGTCATATCTGTTCCAACCGCTTGGGACGTTTTCCTTCATGATATAATTTGTAATCAAGGTATGATTCATTCTGTGTATATGTAATTCTGTGTGATTAGTTAGGTATTTAGTAAATAAATAATTAAACCCAATTTTATATTGCTGATTCAACTTGTTAGCCAGGATTCGTGAAGATAACCAAGAATTTTCAATTTTCAGATGAGACTGAAATAAGGTGACGATTAATATTGACTGCTATTGATGTAAAATATTACTAGGTCTTTAAGAGTTTATTCAGAAGATAAAAGCTCTATAAATATTATTTTGTGGTGCCCCGACTTTCTAGTTAATTACATTTACATAATTAGCTCAATCAGGTAATATTAATTACAGAGAAAGGATTTTATAGAATAGCATGTCATAATATCACTTAATCCGCCATAGCCAAAGACACGACAGTAGAGTACCTAGCTCTCTCGATGGCCTCTGTCCTGTGGACGTTGCAGAGCTGGCCCAGGCAGAAGCGGTCCCCTCCTGAGGGATCCACGTACCCATCCACTGTCACCGTGGGGCAGCTGGCCGGAACCTTGAACGTCTCCCCCACCTGAACATCCATCTCAAAGTAGGCAATGGAGCACCAGTAGTCAGGGGCTGGAACAGAACAACACCACCACATTCAATTCACATGGTCTCTGTACTATTTCACAACACATACCGGATCAAATGGGGACACATACCGTACATACAGAACTAACTCTCAGAGTAACGTTTCACACAGACTCACCCGGATGATTTGAGATGGGGGGCTGGAATGCAATCTCATTGTTGACCATCCCTGGAAGAGAATGTCATGTAATTAAGACAACGGTGCTGTTTGGTGTAGTTTGTACTGCTCGGATCAAAGGAGTACAAATGAATGTTGAATGACTTAACATTGACTATTTGACATTATATGTGCACATTTACATCCTTTCTGGGAAACAGCTCTTTCCTTTTACAAGAACTCCATTTCTGCATTAGTTCAAGGTTAGCTTGTTGCTTTGAGGGATATATAATCTGTAAGGCTCAGATGTTGGCAGTACCCTTAGATATATGCCCAGAGAGGGGGGATAACACAGCCACTCACAGTAGTGTGGAGTGTGGGACATGGGTTGATGGTGCTGCAGGTGCCCATTCTGGTGGTGAGGCACTGAGGGGGTGAAGTTCCCATTTCTCGGCCAACCTGAGGCGGCATCTGAAATCAGAACAATCACCAGTTGCATCAGACCATAAGCACAGATAGAAAATACCATGACCTAAAAATAACTCAATCACACTAAACACATACCTAATCAACTATAACAACGGCCTCCTGTCCGAGGGCTGAGAGGAATTCTATAACTGACCAAGGAGGAATTAACCCCCTAGAGAGACAATGTGGTAATGCTGAAAAGCTTTTTGAGAGAACATCCAGATTCTGAGAAGTAAATGGGGTTACAGTGAAAAGCAACAGGGCAGGAATTTGTGGGCTGGCAGAGGTACACTGAGTGTACAAAACATTAGGAACACCTTCCTAATATTGAGTTGCACCCCCCCTTTTGCTCTCTGAACAGCCTCAATTCGTCAGAGCATGGACTCTACAAGGTGTCGAAAGCGTTCCACAGGGATGCTGGCGCATGTTGACTTCAATGCATAGTGTCAAGTTGGCTGGATGGCCTTTGGGTGGTGGACCCTTTTTGATACACACGGGGAACTGTTGAGCGTGAAAACCCCAGCAGTGTTGCAGTTCTTGACACACTCAAACCGGTGCGCCTGGCACCTACTACTACACCCCGTGCAAAGGCACTTAAATCTTCTGTCTTGCCCGTTCACCCTCTGAATGGTGCACACACACTCCATGTCAAGGCTTAAAAATCCTTCTTTAACCGGTCGCCTCCCCTTCATCTACACTAATTGATTTAACAGGTGACATCAACAAGGGATCATAGCTTTCACCTGGTCAGTCTATTATTATTTTGTATTTTGTTATTTAACTAGGTAAGTCGGTTAAGAACCAATTCTTATTTACAATGACGGCCAAACCTGGACAGCGCTGGGCCAATTGTGTGCCGCCCTATGGGACTCCCAATCACGGCCGGATGTGATACAGCCTGAATTCGAACCAGGGACTGTAGCGACGCCTCTTGCACTGAGATGCAGTGCCTTAGACCACTGTGCCACTCGGGAGCAAATGTCATGGAAAGAGTTCCTAATGTTTGTTACACTCATCGTAGGTTTCCATTGTCATGGTCTATGGAAGGCAGATGAATGTGAGTGCTACCTGTAATGATTGTTTGAAAGTGCAGGTAATTTATGTGATTGTTCGTGACATAGGCAGTGTGAGTGCTAAGCTGTTATTTTTAGGCTGTTGGATGCAGGTGCCAACTTAATTTAATGGTGGGCTTGGGTCAATTCCATTTAAATTCGGTAAATTCAAGAAGCAAATGGAATCAACCCCAAACTTGGTATTGTATGAAATGTGGAGGGCCAAGTGTGGGTGCTTACTGTGATGGTATGTGGCACTCTGTGCCAGGGAGAAGCCGCTCTGCCCCTGTGAAGGCCCTGGGCCTGGCCTTGAGGATAACTGCTGCAGCCCTTCAGTGCTATGGCTCCCTGACAGAAGGCTAGTGGACTGGGCTACAGAGGCAGGAGCAGGACGGGCCAGAGTGAGTGGGTAGGAAAAACATATATGCAAATACACACACACCCAGACCCAAACACTCCACAATACAGAGACACACAAACAAAAGTGATTAGGAAGGACACCTCAGAAAAAGGAAAAAGCTTCTCAGCATGACCCTGACTGGGGTATGAGGGAGCCACTGTATCCTGTATTTATGTCAGGAGCGTATTCACCACAAAATGAAGTGTTACATTTAAGGAGAGTAATGAACTGCAAGACAGGGGAGGGTTCAACACAATGCAGTATCTCACTTGAGGCTCCAGCAGCGAGGCTGGAGAAGGCAGAGGTAGAGGCTGAGCTGCTGCCCTCAGGGGGAGGGAGCAGAGCCGAGCTGCTGAACAACTCCTGGGGACCCCCTGGTCTGGAGGGCTGGTGCTGGATGGTCTGGTGGTGGCCATCAGCACCAGAGTGAGATGGCTGGTTCTCAAATTCATACTCATCTTTGACCATGAGTGTGCCTGGTAGGCAGGGAGGGTGAGAGGGTCAACGTTTTGGGGAACTTCATTTGAATCCTCTGTTGTGAACTGCAAATTAATAGTACAGGGCAAGACCCTTCCTTACCTGAGCTTGAAAGAGTCAGTCCTGAAAGGTCTGTGAAGAGAAGTACACAAATAAGATCAAACTTAAAATTCAGAGGGGTTAAACAACAGTATTCAAGAGAGTGGAGAAAACAAATCCCACTCACCAATCCCTGGTGATACCACCCTCTCGTAGTGGTATGGGTTAACACACACATTGTCAGCTTTGTGGTCAAAGGCAAACTGGCAGTATTTCACATGCTTCAGTTCATTCTTGTGCAGGTCAGGCCACCGCCACAATGTGGCATAGATCACATGGGGGAAGCCTTTACGCCCTGCTACCTGAGAGCACAGAGAAGACGTGTTATGAACTAAGCACAGCAGTCATCTGAGAAAATAGTTCAGCCCGTAATGTGAGTGTAATATCTTCTATCTATCAGCAGGTTGGTATTCATTAGGCACCAATGGGACTGAAACAGGGAGGGACTACCTGAACTTGTCCAATAAACACTTTTTTTGGTGCAATAATATTAAATTACTCAGCTACCCCATTACCTGCAACTTGTCCAATAAACACTTTTTTTGGTGCAATAATATTAAATTACTCAGCTACCCCATTACCTGCAACCGTCCATCCAAGGTGCGCTGTATGGTGACACACTTGCTGGGGTGAGCTCCATTGGTGGTGATGGCTGTGATGAGAGAATCTAGCTCATCTTTCTTCTCCTTCAGTTTCTTGATGAGGCTCTCGATGGCTCGCTTGGCGAATGTCTCGCTCTCTCCACCCTGTCTGTGGCACATCAGGCTGTGCACGATACTCAAGCAAGCGTCGTTGCTTGTGGGGGTGTTTGTGATCGACATCTTTCTCACCGTTCTACAGTCTCTATTACTTGATGTTCAATCATATGCTTAATTCTCACTCTAGGAATGAGTCAAACACAATCTCAGAAGCCTTTTGCTAGGGTGAGAATGACATGTGTCCTGTTCACTCTACATACTTCGGGGTGTCCAGGACAGTCTGCAGTAAGGGAGACAGAAAATAATGTTAGTTGTACTAACTTCTACTACTAACTACTATTTCTGTGATTTCACGTCAATGCAGAAAAGCATTGCCTGACAGCAAATGAATAATGCCGACAAACGTTAGCTAGCTACTTTTCTACAAAACCTTAAGTTACAGAAACAAAAATATTACTTAGCTACAAAAACAAATTAACGTTGCATAAAACGCGTCAAATCGTGTCTAAGAGACTACCAAATGCCTATCAGTAGTAAGTTAACATTTTGGGGCGACAGGTAGCTTAGTGACTATTACAGAGCGTTGGGCCAGTAACCAAAAGGTAGCTGTATCGAATCCCCGAGCTGACAAGGTAAAACGCTGTCGTTCTGCCCCTGAACAAGGCAGTTAACCCACTGTTTCCCGGTAAATAAAGCATTTGTTCTTAACTGGCTTGCATAGTTAAATAAAGGTTACTTTTTTATGACATCTTGACACATTTCCTAACAACTAGCTAAGTATGCTAACGTTAGTCGTTTACAAACCCAAGGATGATGTGCCCCGTGTGGTTAAATTGTAAGTCAGTGGAAACTACATACAAGCAAAAAATAAGTAATAGCTATCTATTTATCGGACTTAAAAAATACACACATGTCTTACCTGGGTGTCCAGTGTTTAGTACAGCCGATTATCACATAGCTAGTTACTTTAGCGACAGCTAAAGCTTGCTAACGGTAGTCGTCAACAAAACCAGTGTTTTCTGAATCGAATTTCGAGCCAATACTCGATTATCTTCTCGTTATGAGATATTATGCGACTGTATTTTACGTTTTTCAATTGTGCCAGTGACTGAACAAAACCAACATGTTTGCAATATACTCGTAAACAATGCTATAGCGCCAACTACAAACATAAACTCCCTGCGACTCCAGTGAGTGCAGTGCCACTCATGTCAGCAGCAGGGGGCGCATGTTTTGTGAGCGCTTTGCTGGAGCTCAGTGGCCAGGCTAAAAGTTGGCCCTAGGGCTGATGAGATCAGTTGTGGTTTCATATCATTTGTATGTGTTCAGGGAAATGTCCCCAATCACTGACCTGGGGCATTGGGATCTTTTTATTTTCAGAGAAAATTGAGCCTCCTACTGGCTCTCCCATCCAGGACCAACCCTGCTTAGCTTCAGAGGCAAGCTGGCAGTGGGATACAGGGGTGGTATGTCATTTGTTTTAAGTAAAGTAAATGTACCATAGGTCTATGTGCATATCCAACACTCTGGAGATTTGATCTGGAATTTAGTTCAACAACACCATATGCCAACCATGTCTTCATGCTGCAAAACAGTTTATTTTTCCTGAAGATAATTCATTGCCACAGGATTAAATGTCAAATGAAATTGACAAAATAAATAACCATCATAATTCATAAAGTGAGTACTCTGAAATAATCTCTGAAACAGCCCCATATGTAAGTACAGTATAGTTGTGATTCACAAATGCATGGCAGTGAAGTGCAAATCTGGACTCAGTCATTCAGCGTTATTGCATAGAGGTTGTCTCGCCTTCAGTCCACTGACAACAGAAACTGGGTAATGATGTGACATGTGTTTTTCCATCTGTCCTGTAGACAAAGCCATGATTAGGGCTGCCGAGTGGTCATGTCAGACAAGGTTAGGTGGGAGGCAGCGGTGGGTAGAGAGAGAACGTCCAATACAGAGAGGCTGTCTGGGGGGTGGATCGTCCATAGAGATTGTTGGTGTTGGGGCCCAGGAATCTGACAGCACCCTTTCCCAACTGCTCACCACTTGGAATGGCGTCTCATCCTGAGTGATGGTCTACAAGTCTCCAGGCCCTGACACCTCTTTATCACCATCACATTGAGGTGGGGGGGAGAAAGCGGCTCGCGTGGCATGTGGCTTTAGAAGGAAGTGTGATTGTGGGGAGGGAGTGTGAGTCAGACTGGGGCAAATAGATTACCCCACAAATAAGTGAATAGAATGGATTTGAAACAACCATTTGGTTCTATGGACATGGACAGTATTATGTATTCAGGAAAAATAACATTTAGCAAACAAACTTAATCTATGGCTCTGCATCATCTGTACCTTTCTGCTTCTGTTTTCTACAATTGGAGAGGTTTGATGTATTGCAGAGATAAACGAGATCTGCAATAAATAAAAGTAATGACACTTTTGTATAGTTTTTCTTTGCTTTCACATTCTCTTCTCTGACGTAACACTCTTGAAAGGTTGTCTATATAGCAAGTTCATTGTTCCGTGCCATTTTTGCACAATGCCACTCTATTCAAAGCAATATTAATTTCAGATTCACTTCTGCTGTAGTGCACTTGTATTCTTGTCTTTTTCTGCATGCCTTTAATGGAGAACCTCAAACAAAGTGTAATCTCTAACACATTTCACTAGGCTATGTCTAGTCAATCATGGAAGCACACAGGGTTGTCTGATTACAAAGAAATAGTAACTGTAATCAGTTACGTTACCAGCAAACATATTGTAATCTGATTACAGATACTTTTGAAAAACTAGATCACTTCTTGGATTACTTTTAAATCCAGAAAGGGTGTTTGCGGATTTATTTATTTTTTTACTATACGGTATGCCGTCATTGTAAATAAGAATTTGTTCTTAACTGACGTGCCTAGTTAAATAAAAAAAGACACCTTTCTGTTTTCTCAATGACATTCAATTCAGAATTGGAAAAAGATACAGGTTTAAGTTTGTTCCACCTGAGCGAGTCTGACCCCAAGTCAGAGACCTCTGATGACACACCAAATGTGTTTGATGGATAATTTTTGTCTTCTTCTAATGCCACTTAAGGGGAAAATAATAAAAAAGTAATCAGATTACGTTACTGAGTTTGGGTCATCTAGACGTTACATTACTGACTGCAATTTTGGACAGGTTGATAGTAACTTTAACGTATTCAATTTAGAAAGAAACCTACCCAACCCTGAAAGCACTCACATTTGTAATGAACTTCAAACACAATTTATTCTGCTCTGCTTTAGAATACGCCTCTTTGTCTTAGCATGTAGGATATATACGAGTTATCTGTTATAGTTTATCTTTCATTAATAATATACACTGAGTGTACAAAACATTATGAACACCTGCTCTTTCCATGACATAGACTGACCAGCTGAATCCAGGTGAAAGCTATGATCCCTTATTGATGACACTTATTAAATCCACTTCAATCAGTGTAGATGAAGGGGAGGACACAGGTTAAAGAAGCATTTTTAAGCCTTGAGACAATTGAGACGAGGCTGAATGGGCAAGACAAAAGATTGAAGTGTCTTAGAACAGGGTGTGGTAGTAGATGCCAGGCGCATCGGTTTGTGTGAACATCTGCAACGCCGCTGGGTTTTTCACATTCAACAGTTTCCAGTGTGTATCAAGAATGGTCCACCACCCAACGGACATCCAGCCAATTCGACACAACTGTGGGAAGCATTGGAGTCAACATGGGCGAGCATCCCTGTGGAACGCTTTCGACCCCTTGTAAAGTCCATGCCCTGGCGAATTGAAGCTGGATGGGTAACATTTTGTGTGTGTACTGACCTGGTAAGCGCCAAACTGGGGGCGGCAAGGTAGCCTAGTGGTTAGAGTGTTGGACTAGTAACTGAAAGGTTGCAAGTTCAAATCCCTGAGCTGACAAGGTACAAATCTGTCGTTCTGCCCCTGAACAGGCAGTTAACCCACTGTTCCTAGGCTGTCATTGAAAATAAGAATTTGTTCTTAACTGACTTGCCTGGTAAAAAAATAATAAAAAATAAATACTCTACCAACAAAGCCATACAGGACCAACCATTTAAACCAACAACGTTTTGTGCATATCTGACGGTACATACCAATATCGCCAAAATGAAAGTCAAATGTATGATCACAAACTACAAAGTGATATTCACATTTCACTTTTTATTTTAAAAAAAAAAATTAGATTGCTGGCATTGTAAAATAGCATTTATATAATCTCAATATAATAAGAAATGTACTTTTACAAATGGCAAATGTACATAATTGAATGCACATACAGGCAGGACCCTCTTGCTCTGTCATCTTCCTATTTACGCCTCCACTGTTTATCTTTGTCATACAATGTAGTTGATGCTGCAAAATATAGATATAGAAATTATTCATGCCCTTAATATGGTTTACACTATATGTCTGCTAATAGCTCACAAAGCAAGTATCCTTAATGTTTGCAGAAATGTATTATTTTCAAATAGGCACTTTTGATCTGATTTTCTTCTTGATAGTGAAATTGATGACCACTCAGTCTACGTTAATCCACAGTCTCTATACCTCTCTCCTGAACCTACAGTCAGTTCTATGACTATCTACAGCCGCATTCTGACACCACCATGCCCTCGTACTTGTGCATGTAGGTGACCACTCCTCCATCCTCGACATAAAGGAGTGAGATGGGCTCTAGCTTGGTGGGAACACAGCAGGCTGGTGACGCCTTCTGTGGAATCTTACTGCTCAGCCGACTCTGGACAATGGCGTGCTTGGTAGGCGAGACCTCAGAGGTCATAGGGTAGCTGCATACACCATTGCACTCATAAGCTTCATAGCCCAGGGGCTGTATGACCCAAGTATCCCAGCCAATGTCCTTAAACTCCACATAGAGAGGGGTCTTCTTACAGGGGTCACCCTTGGTGTTGCGGCGGATTCGGGGAGGCGTGTCATAAATGAGGTTGGAGTGCAGTTGCATGAGAGTCTCCTCGTCCAGCTCCTCTCCATCAGTGTTTCTAGCTTCGCTCCCAGCCTGGTCCCCCCAATTCACCTGTGGACTCGACTCCAGGTCAGCCGGCAGGTCATTCTCATGTTCTGTAAACTGGTTGAGCTCCCGCTTGTCCTCCTCACGATGGTCTCTGTTCTGATCATCTGAGAACACAACCACCACTGGCATGTGTTTACCATCTGAGCCCATGTCAACATCCACATCGACCAACTCTTTCCTTCCATCCTCTTCTCTGACCTGGGGGGTCTTCCCACCATCAGAACCCAGACTTGCAATGTGGACCTCCAGTCGGTGGGCGGAGCTCTCTGCCTTACACCAAAGGTTGACCTGATGGGTCAGGTCAAAGGTAATCCAGGCATCGTCTTTACCATAGACTTGCCGGGTTGCCAGCACCTCCATTTCCTCCATTTTGTCTGTCTCCTGCTCATTCCTTCTTTCGTCCCTCCCCTCTTTTTTCCTCCAGTGCCCCCCCTCGTGGATCTTGTAGATGGTCACCTTGCGATCAAGGCCGGCGTAGCATCTGCGATCCCTCTGGACCAGGGTGTAGAGGCGGAGCTCGGCGGTGAGGATGTGCTCGTGGTGGGGGATGGAGATGTTGAATAGCAGGGGGTGTGTCCTCACGCCCCTGACCGTCACACTGTAGAAGGAGGAATCTGGAATTAAAATATCAATGAAGGTCTGAATTGGGTTTAGACTCAAATTGGATTTAATCAATTTTATATTAAATAATGCATCAATAATAAGGCTTTTAATTTAGCTATTTTTTTATATGGTTAGAATAAATTGCGATCATATCATGTAATTTGACTTCAAGAAGAGGAAATAAGTAACTGTTAATCCAATTACAATTTAATAAAAGTTTCTTTAAGGGTAAATATCATATTTCATTCTTGTCTAAATTTAAGGCGAACTCCATAACACTTTGAATCATTTAAAGTTAATCTCAGTTATCCAAACAGAGAGTGATTTACAGTTAGTCAAATCTTAACTTCTCTAAAAGAACAGCTGAGTATCAGTGTACATTTTTAATATACTTTTTAAGTTGTATTCGTCAATAGATTGTATAAGTGAGTGCTATTGTATAGAGTGCTATTGTTCTCAAGTTAATTTGAGTTGCTTTATAATGTTAGCTAAATAAACAATATATATATCCAAAGATACATTTTTTCAAAATGATGAATAGTTAAACATTTAAAAAACAATGTCTTCAGACAAATATAAGTACATGTTGTACCTTCATTCTTGAAACTACGCACTATGTTGGCAGAGGGCATGGCCGTGCGATCGTTGGCAAAGCGGTTGTACAGTTCCAGCATGTATTCTGGTGGCTCTTTACGGGCCTCACGGGGCCTTGGCCGGAGGCCCAGCTCTGTGAGGTTCAATGTGGACAGAAACTGACCCTGAAAGTCCTGCATGTCCAGGTCTTCATTCTGCTCCAACATGGAGGTATCCACCAGACCTCTAGCCCCAGGGCCCCTTCGAAACTCCTCAGGTGACATGATGGGACTGCCCTGGCTCGAACCAGGCAGCAGCAGAGGCAGGAGGCTCAGAGAGTAGATGTAGCCCAGTATGGAGAACACTGGAGTAACCATGACTGCCTGAGTCAAAGGCGAGTTCAGGTCCAAAGGATGAGTATCAAGTATGGAAATAGAATAGGATCCTCAGCAGAGGATACCTGCGGAACAGTTCTACCTTATCCAACGGCAGTTTGTCTCGGGGCTGACAGGGTGGTGTGGGGGTCGAGGGAAAACAGCTTTGTCCTTGTTGATCTTGTGATTGGGTGCAGAGGGCAGGGCGGGATGTGTTATCCACTTCACTGTGCTGACATGTTGGAGATGTCACTTGGGCTCTGCCTCTCTCTGGGCCAGCCAGCCTGCTGACGACCACTAACTCCAACTCCACTCATCTTCTATCTACCGCACCCTGCCTCTCTCTGGGCCAGCCAGCCTGCTGACGACCACTAACTCCAACTCCACTCATCTTCTATCTACCGCACACTGCCTCTCTCTGGGCCAGCCAGCCTGCTGACGACCACTAACTCCAACTCCACTCATCTTCTATCTACCGCACACTGCCTCTCTCTGGGCCAGCCAGCCTGCTGACGACCACTAACTCCAACTCCACTCATCTTCTATCTACCGCACCCTGCCTCTCTCTGGGCCAGCCAGCCTGCTGACGACCACTAACTCCAACTCCACTCATCTTCTATCTACCGCACACTGCCTCTCTCTGGGCCAGCCAGCCTGCTGACGACCACTAACTCCAACTCCACTCATCTTCTATCTACCGCACCCTGCCTCTCTCTGGGCCAGCCAGCCTGCTGACGACCACTAACTCCAACTCCACTCATCTTCTATCTACTCATTTGCGTGTGTGCTTTCTCTGGTTGTTCATGGATCATTGCTGATGGGAGACTTGTACACACAACTTTCAGCTTAAATTCTCTTTAACCTACAATGTGATATCTGTTTCTTTAGGATAAACGTTGTATTTATTTATGACACCTGAGTGAGGGCACTGGATATCAGCATTAATGCATTTTCTTGGAAAGAGTAACCTCTGGGATAACCTCTCAATCTCATTGGGTGATGCAGGCTGAAAAGTGAATCAGAAAGGATCATAACTCGTAACACTCATTGACAATCTAATGCAGTGCTGCAGGTGTCCCACAAGAGGTCAGAGTATATCCAGAGACCATAGATCCATGACAGTGCTCTCCTTTCTTCAGGTTACTGTACAGTACTGTACAGAGTCTACCAAACATTTATGCTCTTTCAATAACAGACTGACCAGGTAAATCCAGGTGAAAGCTATGATCCCTTATTGATGTCACTTGTTAAATCCACTTCAATCAGTGTAGATGAACGGGAGGAGACAAGTTAATGTTTTTAAGCCTTGAGACAATTGAGACATGGTTTGTGTATGTTTGCCATTTAGAGGGTGAATGGGCAAGACAACATATTTAAGTGCCTTTGATATGCTAGTAGGTGCCAGGGGCACCGGTTTGAATGGTCCACCATCGAAAGGACATCCAGCCATCTTGACACAACTATGGGAAGCATTGGAGTCAACATTGGCTAGCATCCCTGTGGAATGCTTTTGACACCTTGCAGAGTTCATGCCCCGACAAATTCTGCTTATCAGTATTTGTCATATTCAACAATAAACATTAGTGTGTCAATACACTTCTTGATTAGATGTGTCATGACATTTCTTGATTAGATAAAAAATGAATTAATTTAATAAGCACCATCTAAAATCTGCAAGAGCAATTACAAAACTTCAACTTCATCTTGATAAACTGATATTATCTATTGATTGACATCTCGTAGCTGATTTTAATGAAGCCCTCTGTGGTGTAGCCTACCTGCTGTGCTACATAACGACAACCTCTGGGGCAGTGGCATTTCATTGGGCAGACACCTTCATAGTGTTCAGTGCAGTCCCTCCGTACTTACAGTACCAGTCAAAAGTTTGGACACACCTACTCATTCCAGGGTTTTTCTTTATTTTTACTATTTTTTTTTTTAGAATAATAGTGAAGACATCAAAACTATGAAATAACACATATGAATCATGTAGTAACCAAAAAAGTGTTAAACAAATAAAAATATATTTTATATTAAGATTCTTCAAAGTAGCCACCCTTTGCTTTGATGACAGCTTTGCACACTCTTGGCATTTTCTCAACCAGCTTCACGAGGTAGTCACCTGGAATTTCAATTAACAGGTGTGCCTTGTTATAAGTTAATTTGCATAATTTATTTTCTTCTTAATGCATTTGAGCCAATCAGTTGTGACAAGGTAGGGATGTTATACAGAAGATTGCCCTATTTGGTAAAGTCCATATTATGGCAAGAACAGTTAAAATAAGCAAAGAGAAATGACAGTCCATCATTACTTTAAGACATGAAGGTCAGTCAACCATCAAGCGCTATGATGAAACTGGCTCTCATGAGGACCGCCACAGGAAAGGAAGACCCAGAGTTACCTCAGCTGCAGAGGGTTCATTAGTGCAGAAGTTCATTAGTGTTAATTGCACCTCAGATTGCAGCCCAAATTAATGCTTCACAGAGTTCAAGTAACATCTCACCATCAACTGTTCAGAGGAGACTGCATGAATCAGGCCTTCATGGTTGAATTGCTGCAAAGAAACCACTACTAAAGGACACCAATAAGAAGAGGAGACTTGCTTGGGACGAGAAACACAAGCAATGGACATTAGACCGGTGGAAATCTGTCCTTTGGTCTGTTGAGTCAAAATGTGAACCTTTTGGTTCCAACCGCTGTGTCTTTGTGATGCAGAGTAGGTAAACGGATGATATCCACATCTGTGGTTCCCACCGTGAAGCATGGAGGAGGAGGTGTGATGGTGTGGGGGTGCTTTGCTGGTGACACTGTCAGTGATTTATTTAGAATTCAAGGCACACTTAACCAGCATGGCTCCCACAGCATTCTGCAGCGATACACCAGCCCATCTGGTTTGCGCTTAGTAGGACTATCATTTGTTTTTCAACAGGACAATGACCCAAAACACACCTCCAGGCTGTGTAAGGACTATTTTACCAAGGAGAGTGATGAAGTGCTGCATCAGATGACCTGGCCTTCACAGTCACCCGACCTTAACCCAATTGGTTACTTGGTTACTACATGATTCCATATGTGTTATTTCATAGTTTTGATGTCTTCACTATAATTCTACAATATTGAAAATTGTAAAAATAAAGAAAAACCCTTGAATGAGTAGTTGTGTCCAAACTTTAGACTGGAACTGTATATCAATGCAACATGCAGAAATGTCCATGCAGGAACATATGGACCAGGTCATGAGGTAATGCTGTACACTCTTAGCGTTAATGGTATTGTACACTCTTAATAGTTAGGGCTCTCTCCCTAAATGGTCTTCAAAAAGGTTCTGTATAGGACTGTAATGGCCATTATTTTAGCAGTGTACTATACAGGATGATGAGATGAGAGTTAATGGGTGTAACTTGATATCAAGAAACGCCTATATCAGAAAACACCCTTAATTGCTGTCTGCAATTATACCCTTCTACTTGGAAGTGCTCAGAAATACGTAAAGTATGTTTGTATGGCTCTGAGGTCAGGCTGAGCATTGATACGGAGGAATGCTTTCACAGTACTGTTAAGCCTCGCAATACTGACTGGCATGGTGGTTACGCTTTAGCAAAGGTTAGCAGTTATCTCCAACACTGAACAATTTTTCAATCAGTTTGTCTCCTCTGAGGTTCGGAAAAATGTCATGACAACACGATGCGACAGAAATAGTTCATGATAAGCAAGTTGTCATCTATCTAACGAAACGGGACAATAATACAAGTGGCTGTACAAGTGCCTAAATAACAGGGGACAGTAATCAACAGTTTGATTTGATTTGTGCAATCTTGGGCTATTGTTATTGTCTGAGTGGCCTCCCGATGGGTGGTTCAACTGTGTCACCAAGACTGTAGTGATGTCATCAGGTGTGTTTGTCACATCTGAACTGTATGATGAATTCACTACAACTGCTATCATTACATTCTTTGTTGTGTTTCAAACATTTTGTATGATCTTTTATTTACTTTATTGTCTATAAACATTGACAGACTTTGAGTGCAAAGTTTTTAAGGATAAAAAAACGTCATCTACAGTATACATCATTGCACTCCGACGTATTCTCATTTTAATGAGTCTGAGCTGTCAGGCAGTTAGAAAACGGATCAAAGTCTGATTGTACTCTTCTCTTTTTTCTATTACACTGATTATACCCAAGGATTTCTGCAACAAGTAGATTAATGAATATGTCTGTCATGAACCTATTTACAGGTATGTCATCAAATGACATGCGAGTGAAACATGTATTAATCTAATTTTATATGAGAAGTGTGTTTTGAGGGGACAATTCTGCTTTTCCAATTATTTTGCAGTCTATACTGCGTATTGTCTCTGCATGGTAAGTCAGGACAGCCTCAGGGTCATAGGTCGTTCCCTGTAGATGTAGCCCTTTGCAGATGTTGAAATCTATTGACAGGCGCAAGTTTCAATAGAGGGTCTTGATTCTCAAGACCACTGAGCTGAATAACTTTGTTACAGCAGAACGTCACCTATTTCAATACGTTTTGCAGTTGAACCAGAGACCTCAGATGTCCGGGCTTCTCCGAATAAAATAAAAAGCGGGTCAAAAAACAAGTTATTTGGTGAAGTTACATGACATGCAACTCTCTTTTCTATGTGCACAGACACAGGGATGCTGGCCCATGTTGACTCGATGATTCTCACGGTTGTGTCAAGTTGGCTGGATGTCCTTTGGGTGGTGGACCATTCTTGAGACACATAGGAAACCTTTGAGCGTGAAAAACCCAGCAGTATTGCAGTTCTTGACACAAACCGGTGCGCCTGGCACCTACTACCATACCCCGTTCAAAGGCACTTACACCCTCTGAATGGTACACATACACATTCCATGTCTCAAGGCGCTTAAAAATCTTTATTTTTAACCCGTCTCCTCCCCTTAATCTACCCGGATTGAAGTGGATTTAACAAGTGACATCAATAAGGGATCATAGCTTTCACCTGGATTCACCTGGTCAGTCTATGTCATGGAAAGAGCAGATGTTCCTAATGTTTTGTATTCTTAGTGTATGAACATTTCTCATTGAATGACAGATTGCATACTTTAGTTTAAACACTGTGCTATAGTGGTAGTAGATTGGTAGAATCATTTATAATATAGCATCCCCCATAAATAAGCACTGTAGTCATTCTAAGTGATATAAACCAATCCAACATGTTTTCCATGGTTCTTCCATAATGCATGTGTTAAGGATTGAACCATCTTCACACTCTCAGATGTAAAGGATTCTGTTTGTAGATGAAAGCCTCATTATTTTTTTATGAGCACACATTGTGACATAACAATAATATACTATTAATAGTAGTTGTGTAAGTCCTGTTTTGATTCCTTTGATCCAATGCTGTTAATGGCTGCTTGAAGTGTTGCTATAGGTAATGACAAAAGTGTCGTTTCATCATTATGTAAGTGATTCATTTTCATAGTGGCTGGCTATTTTCCATTAGAGTACTATCTTTGGCAGGATTGCAGAGCGTCCATTATCTAAAGTCACTTTGCTCTCTGCCTCTGTTTCTGTTATCCAATGCTGAATGCATATCCAAGGTGGTATGGTGGAAGTTCAGTTGTATGTATTGTGTTTAAAACCCTTTCAGAAACACATGGTCAACAAAAGTACATTTCAGTGAAATCATACATTTTGCTTTGTAACAAAACTAATGAATTTTATGACCATAATCTCTAAGGTCAAGAAATATGCTCTCCTTCTACATACAGGACTTCTCAGTTGGAACATTTCAATTCTTATGATCTAACAGACAGCCATTAGCTAAAGTCTGACGAAAAGAACTCACTTTGTTCAAAACTCCAAGGCCTGTATTACAAAGCTTTCTCTACCTTATGTCCCTCATGTTACAACTTAAACTACCTCACATTACAACATAAACTACCTCGCATTACAACGTAAACTACCTCGCATTACAAAGTAAACTACCGGCACAAATAGCATCTACTGGATCTAGGCCGCATGGCTATAGAGTCAACCAGTCAAATGAAATCCACTCTGGACTGCCTCCTAAATATGGAACATGTACCCCATTTAACGGTATCCTCAAGATCCCTTGTTATGTATTATGGTGATTAGGGGAGGCCTGATGACATGGCAAGCACAGAGATACACAGTGTATCTCACCGCTAGCTTTTTATTATCTGCTGACTGGCAGCCAGTCACTATTAAGGTCCTACTCAGTCTCCTTTTCAGCTCATTTATTACCTGATTTCCTTAAAACAAAAGGCACATCTCAATAGGTGGCCCAGGTATCCTTGTGACATAGTACTTGTGTTCTCTATTGTACCTCTGAGGACTAAATACCTCCCTCTGCAACTGGATCCTGGACTTCCTGATGGGCTGCCCCCAGGTGGTAAGGGTACTGTGGGTAACAACAAACCTGCCACGCTGATCCTCAACACGGGGGGCCCTCAAGGGTGCATGCTCAGTCCCCTCCTGTACTCCCTGTTCACTTATGACTTCATGGCCAGGTATGACTCCAACACCATTAAGTTTGCCGATTACACAACAGTGGTAGGACTGATCCCTGACAATGGCCATGTGGTGCCAGGACAACAACCTCCCTCAACGTGATCAAGACAAAGGAGATAATTGTGGACTACAGGAAAAGGAGGACCGAGCATTCTCATAGACGGGGCTGTAGTGGAGCAGGTTGAGAGCTTCAAGTTCCTAGTTGTCCACATCAACAACAAACTAACATGGTCCAAGCACACCAAGACAGTTGTGAAGGGGGCACGACAAAACCTATTCCCCCTCAGGAGACTGAAAAGATTTGGCATGCATCCTCAGATCCTCAAAAGGTTCTACAGCTACACCATCGAGAGCATTCTGACTGGTTGCATCACTGCCTGGTATGGCAACTGCTTGGCCTCCGACATCAAGGCACTACAGAGGGTAGTGCAAACAGCCCAGTACATCACTGGGACCAAGCTTCTTGCCATCCAGGACCTGGAATTGTCCAAAATTGACTCAAAGACTCCTGCCACCCCAGTCATAGACTGTTCTCTCTGATACTGCACGACAAACGGTACTGGAGCTCCAAGTCAAGGTCCAAGAGGCTTCTAAACAGCTTCTACCCCCAAGTCATAAGACTCCTGAACAGCTTAAAATGGCTACCCAGACTATTTGATTTGCCCCCCTCTTTTATGCTGCCGCTACTCTGTTTAATATCTATGCATAGTTACTTTTATAACTCTACCTACATGTACATATTACCTCAAATACCTCGACTAACCTGTGTCCCCGCACATTGACTCTGTACTGTGCCGTTCTCCCTGTATATAGCCAAGCTATAAAAAGACTCTCTTTTTACTTAGCAGGTATTTTGCTTAAAACTGCATTGTTGGTTAAGGGCTTGTAAGTAAGTATTTCACTGTAAGGTCTACCTACACCTGTTGTATTTGGCGCATGTAACAAATACAATTTTATTTTATTTATTGTTCCTCATGCAGGGGGAGGCAGATGACATCACAAATCCCCATCAGACTCCATGAATGCCTTTCTGACTTGGGGGTAGAAGCTGTTTAGAAGCCTCTTGGACCTTGACTTGGAGCTCCAGTACCGTTTGTCGTGCAGTATCAGAGAGAACAGTCTATGACTGGGGTGGCAGGAGTCTTTGAGTCAATTTTGGACAATTCCAGGTCCTGGATGGCAAGAAGCTTGGTCCCAGTGATGTACTGGGCTGTTTTTGCCCCAAACTGTTTTTTTCCCTCTTTAGTGTGTGTACCACTAATATACTGTATTTATACTTGGGATATCACTTTTCAACAGTACATTTTTTTTTTAATCGCTGGAGGATGTCTTTAAATGACACGAACTGTCACTCATTAATCTATGTTTAAACATAAACGCACACGTTCTGCATCATGTTTTATACATGTTGAGAAATTACATTAGATAGACATGATCGAAATGGTAAATCCCGTTAACAACTAATGTTTTTATTACTGATGACTACTGAAGTACAGATGGCTATCTTAATTTGATCACTATTGTCGCAGAGAATTTTCCCTGCAAACTTGTATTGTATTCAAGGTTTAAAAAGGTTTCTAAAATGTGTAATTTCCACTTAAAAATGTCAGACAAAAATGTCCATTAATTATAATCCACATAATAATCCACATGTCCTGTTGCGGTAGGATTATTTTCCTGCTGTGAGAAACTGGTAAAAAAATTAAGATATTACACCTGTACTGTTTTTTTAATCCCAGTAACAAGACACAACATGGGGGTGTGCATGTTTTAGTGGAATTTATTCAAAGATAACAAGCAATTATGATACATTATTGATCAGGGGAGTTATTACCTTCTGTGTCTGATTTAGGGATGTGACGTGAAAAGGAACTAATTGGAGCTATCTCCATACCACATGCACTAACGAGCAATCAACAGGAACATAATGATGGGATGAATACGATGAGAGGATGGGGACTATTCTGAAACAAAAACATCCACATGCAGTACAGCCTGTCTCATGCAGTACAGCCTGTCTCATGCAGTACAGCCTGTCTCATGCAGTACAGCCTGTCTCATGCAGTACAGCCTGTCTCATGCAGTACAGCCTGTCTCATGCAGTACAGCCTGTCTCATGCAGTACAGCCTGTCTCATGCAGTACAGCCTGTCTCATGCAGTACAGCCTGTCTCATGCAGTACAGCCTGTCTCATGCAGTACAGCCTGTCTCATGCAGTACAGCCTGTCTCATGCAGTACAGTATAGAAGAAAAGGGAGTCGTTTTTGTCATTTGGATAGTTTCACTCAAATTTCCATCAAAGCTTCACCTGATAACACTTTATACAAGAAGACCATTTAACAACAATTTCCACTTAACAACCAAAGCAGCACCTAAGGACAATATATAACATGACACAATTATTACAAATAGCTCGAAACTCTGTGTGAGGTGGATATCAGTCTTATTTAAACTGAAAGCTACGAAACATACTTATCTAGAACAGTCCATCGACAAACTGCAATCTGGTAATGCAAACGTATCTCAAGATCACTTCTATACTATAGACAACCATATCATCGTCTTGCACTATTTTAGGTTACACATTATTTGGATAGTACATTGGTAGATGCTTTACAGACTATCAGTACATTTCAGCTAAGTATCTAGTCACTCTAACCTTAACCCTTACCCTTATTCTAAAACGAACCCTAACACTAACCGTAACCTTAGCTAGTAGCTGCTTATCAATAGATAGTTTGTTGATAATATCACCATCTGTAGATGCTATCCGGACTATCCAAATAAGCGTGACCCTATTTTACTACTCCAATAGTTAAAGCAACATTCTGTAGAAGCTGCAAAAATAAATACACAAAAATATACTGACAATCACAAACACAGATAAATAACTTTTTCACATTGTAAACGCAACACTTTGATCTGTAGTCATACACAGTCCACACCAACATCAACCTGTTTATAATTCAAGTTTGCAAGCCACCTGTTAGTGCAAGGGTTCTCAAACCTTTTGGTTCCGGGGACCCATTTTGTGATAGAAAATTCATCAGGGACCCCTCATAATCAGAATACAACTCAAGTAAATAATTACTCTGACTTTGGCAGTGCATGGAAGAAGAAAAACAAGTCTCCGGCCCTGTAAAGGAACATTTGAAAGGCCCACCTCTTGACATTGAAGAGAACATTTAGCAGTTTTCAACAAATATCCTGAATTTCTACACGTAGCCATGAGGCAGAGAGAAAATGTTGCCGTTTTAAAGCCTAAATTACAGTGCATTTATGTCCCCCCAAAAATTGGAGAACTACAAGAAGTATTGAGTTGAAAATGCTATAACTGGTGGAGTACAGTGGATACCAACATCCCTGTAAGCCTCCCAGGCCTATGTTGCCCAGGGTTAAGAACCTAAATTGTAGATTCATAATATTATTAAGAACATAAATTTTAGATTCATAATACAACATTGCATAGTATTACACCCTCTAAACGTATTCCACTAATCCCTAAAATGTGTTTAATCTGTTGCTGTAGGTAATATTCATATAAAAATCTATAAAATGCTAAACATTTGATCTGGTCGCGGACCCCCTGCAGTACCTCTGTGCACAGGAGGTTGGCGGCATCTTAATTGGGGAGGACGGGCTCATGGTAATGGCTGGAGCGGAATTGGTGGAATTGAATCAAATACATGGTTTTCATGTGTTTGATGCCATTCCATTTGCTCCATTCCAGCCAATATTATGAGCCGCCCTCCCCTCAGCAGCCTCCACTGCCTGTGGCCCCCACTTTGAGAACCCCTGTATTAGAGCATGTAAGGTTACACCAAGAAAACACACAATTGCATTACCGTTGCCAGTTGATTTCAGTTACTTTCTCGGCATCATATCTGCTCTGCATTCTACCATCTGGAATAGGCTCATATATGGTTCACAACACATCAATATTCATGCAGTAAGTAACAGCAAACATTGTGAACAGAATTTGTATAGTTTAACTCAAAGAAATGTTGCTATCATGGAATGTCATTCCTTGACCAGAAGAAATCAAACAACGTGCTATTTGCATGTGAAACGTGATCTCCATTGTCTTTTTTTGTGGCCAACTCTTTCTTGGCTCTCTGGGGTAGTGTATTGGATATCAGCCATAAGGTCAACTCAAATGGTTAATGAATGTCAGTAATACCCAGTTAGTAGTAACATATGAATGTCCTCCTACATTACCTAAAGATTTCCCTAGACCATTATTTATCTAAGCAACCTGTAGCGAACAACTCTGTAGCTGGAGGACAGTAAGCTGAGCTGGAGGACAGTAAGCTGAGCTGGAGGACAGTAAGCTGAGCTGGAGGACAGTAAACTGAGCTGGAGGACAGTACGCTGAGCTGGAGGACAGTAAGCTGAGCTGGAGGACAGTAAGCTGAGCTGGAGGACAGTAAGCTGAGCTGGAGGACAGTAAACTGAGCTGGAGGACAGTAAGCTGAGCTGGAGGACAGTAAGCTGAGCTGGAGGACAGTAAGCTGAGCTGGAGGACAGTAAGCTGAGCTGGAGGACAGCAAACTGAGCTGGAGGACAGTAAACTGAGCTGGAGGACAGTCAGCTGAGCTGGAGGACAGTAAGCTGAGCTGGAGGACAGTAAACTGAGCTGGAGGACAGTAAGCTGAGCTGGAGGACAGTAAGCTGAGCTGGAGGACAGTAAGCTGAGCTGGAGGACAGTAAACTGAGCTGGAGGACAGTAAACTGAGCTGGAGGACAGAAATGGAGGTGGTTCACTTTATTATTCCCTCACATGTATTATATTATGATGGGTCTCTGTAATGACAGTTGATTTGAGGGCTCCTGTATAGGACACATCTAGCATTACAGTCAGGTGGAAAGAGCTCTTTCACAGTAAAATGTCATGACAAAACCCTCTTATCCCCAAACTGTTCATTATCCAACCTCACCATGTATACACCCCACTGTTGTTGTCCACCCCACTGTTGTTGTCCACCCCACTGTTGTCCACCCCACTGTTGTCCACCCCACTGTTGTTGTCCACCCCACTGTTGTCCACCCCACTGTTGTCCACCCCACTGTTGTTGTCCACCCCACTGTTGTCCACCCCACTGTTGTTGTCCACCCCACTGTTGTTGTCCACCCCACTGTTGTCCACCCCACTGTTGTTGTCCACCCCACTGTTGTCCACCCCACTGTTGTTGTCCACCCCACTGTTGTTGTTCACCCCACTGTTGTTGTCCACCCCACTGTTGTCCACCCCACTGTTGTCCACCCCACTGTTGTTGTCCACCCCACTGTTGTCCACCCCACTGTTGTTGTCCACCCCACTGTTGTTGTCCACCCCACTGTTGTCCACCCCACTGTTGTTGTCCACCCCACTGTTGTTGTTCACCCCACTGTTGTCCACCCCACTGTTGTTGTCCACCCCACTGTTGTTGTCCACCCCACTGTTGTCCACCCCACTGTTGTTGTCCACCCCACTGTTGTTGTCCACTCCACTGTTGTTGTCCGCCCCACTGTTGTTGTCCACCCCACTGTTGTTGTCCACCCCACTGTTGTTGTCCACCCCACTGTTGTTGTCCACCCCACTGTTGTCCACCTCACTGTTGTTGTCCACCTCACTGTTGTTGTCCACCTCACTGTTGTTGTCCAACTCACTGTTGTTGTCCGCCCCACTGTTGTTGTCCGCCCCACTGTTGTCCACCCCACTGTTGTTGTCCACCTCACTGTTGTTGTCCACCCCACTGTTGTCCACCCCACTGTTGTCACTGTTGTTGTCCCCCCACTGTTGTTGTCCACCCACTGTTGTTGTCCACCCACTGTTGTTGTCCACCCCACTGTTGTTGTCCGCCCCACTGTTGTTGTCCGCCCCACTGTTGTTGTCCGCCCCACTGTTGTTGTCTACCCCACTGTTGTTGTCCACCTCACTGTTGTTGTCCGCCCCACTGTTGTTGTCCGCCCCACTGTTGTTGTCCGCCCCACTGTTGTTGTCCGCCCCACTGTTGTTGTCCGCCCCACTGTTGTTGTCCGCCCCACTGTTGTTGTCCACCCCACTGTTGTTGTCCACCCCACTGTTGTCCACCCCACTGTTGTTGTCCACCCCACTGTTGTTGTCCACCCCACTGTTGTTGTCCACCCCACTGTTGTTGTCCACCCCACTGTTGTTGTCCACCCCACTGTTGTCCACCCCACTGTTGTTGTTCACCCCACTGTTGTTGTCCACCCCACTGATGTTGTCCACCCCACTGTTGTTGTCCACCCCACTGTTGTTGTCCACCCCACTGTTGTTGTTCACCCCACTGTTGTCCACCCCACTGTTGTTGTCCACCCCACTGTTGTTGTCCACCCCACTGTTGTCCACCCCACTGTTGTCCACCTCACTGTTGTTGTCCACCTCACTGTTGTTGTCCACCTCACTGTTGTTGTCCACCCCACTGTTGTCCACCTCACTGTTGTTGTCCACCTCACTGTTGTTGTCCACCCCACTGTTGTTGTCCGCCCCACTGTTGTCCACCCCACTGTTGTTGTCCACCTCACTGTTGTTGTCCACCCCACTGTTGTCCACCCCACTGTTGTTGTCCACCCCACTGTTGTTGTCCACCCCACTGTTGTTGTCCACCCCACTGTTGTCCACCCCACTGTTGTTGTCCACCCCACTGTTGTTGTTCACCCCACTGTTGTTGTCCACCCCACTGTTGTTGTCCACCCCACTGTTGTTGTCCACCCCACTGTTGTTGTTCACCCCACTGTTGTCCACCCCACTGTTGTTGTCCACCCCACTGTTGTTGTCCACCCCACTGTTGTCCACCTCACTGTTGTTGTCCACCTCACTGTTGTTGTCCACCTCACTGTTGTTGTCCACCCCACTGTTGTCCACCTCACTGTTGCTGTCCACCTCACTGTTGTTGTCCACCCCACTGTTGTTGTCCGCCCCACTGTTGTCCACCCCACTGTTGTTGTCCACCTCACTGTTGTTGTCCACCCCACTGTTGTTGTCAACCTCACTGTTCTTGTCCACCCCACTGTTGTTGTCTACCCCACTGTTGTTGTCCACCCCACTGTTGTTGTCCACCCCACTGTTGTTGTCCACTTCACTGTTGTTGTCCACCTCACTGTTGTTGTCCAACTCACTGTTGTTGTCCGCCCCACTGTTGTTGTCCGCCCCACTGTTGTCCACCCCACTGTTGTTGTCCACCTCGCTGTTGTTGTCCACCCCACTGTTGTCCACCCCACTGTTGTTGCCACCTCACTGTTGTTGTCCACCCCACTGTTGTTGTCCGCCCCACTGTTGTTGTCCACCCCACTGTTGTTGTCCACCCCACTGTTGTTGTCCGCCCCACTGTTGTTGTCCGCCCCACTGTTGTTGTCCGCCCCACTGTTGTTGTCCACCCCACTGTTGTTGTCCGCCCCACTGTTGTTGTCCGCCCCACTGTTGTTGTCCGCCCCACTGTTGTTGTCCGCCCCACTGTTGTTGTCCACCCCACTGTTGTTGTCCGCCCCACTGTTGTCCACCCCACTGTTGTTGTCCACCTCACTGTTGTTGTCCACCCCACTGTTGTTGTCCGCCCCACTGTTGTTGTCCGCCCCACTGTTGTTGTCCGCCCCACTGTTGTTGTCTACCCCACTGTTGTTGTCCACCCCACTGTTGTTGTCCGCTCCACTGTTGTCCACCCCACTGTCATTGTCCACCCCACTGTTGTCCACCCCACTGTTGTTGTCCACCTCACTGTTGTTGTCCGCCCCACTGTTGTTGTCCACCTCACTGTTGTTGTCCGCCCCACTGTTGTTGTCCGCCCCACTGTTGTTGTCCGCCCCACTGTTGTTGTCCGCCCCACTGTTGTTGTCCACCTCACTGTTGTTGTCCGCCCCACTGTTGTTGTCCGCCCCACTGTTGTTGTCCACCCCACTGTTGTCCACCTCACTGTTGTTGTCCACCTCACTGTTGTTGTCCACCCCACTGTTGTTGTCCGCCCCACTGTTGTTGTCCGCCCCACTGTTGTTGTCTACCCCACTGTTGTTGTCCACCCCACTGTTGTTGTCCGCCCCACTGTTGTCCACCCCACTGTCATTGTCCACCCCACTGTTGTCCACCCCACTGTTGTTGCCCACCTCACTGTTGTTGTCCACCCCACTGTTGTTGTCCACCCCACTGTTGTCCACTCCACTGTTGTCCACCCCACTGTTGTTGTCCACCCCACTGTTGTTGTCCACCTCACTGTTGTTGTCCACCTCACTGTTGTTGTCCACCCCACTGTTGTTGTCCACCCCACTGTTGTTGTCCACCTCACTGTTGTTGTTCACCCCACTGTTGTCCACCCCACTGTTGTCCACCCCACTGTTGTCCACCCCACTGTTGTTGCCCACCTCACTGTTGTTGTCCACCCCACTGTTGTTGTCCACCTCACTGTTGTTGTCTACCCCACTGTTGTCCACCCCACTGTTGTCCACCCCACTGTTGTTGTCGTCCACCCCACTGTTGCTGTCCACCCCACTGTTGTCCACCCCACTGTTGTAGTCCACCCCACTGTCATTGTCCACCCCACTGTTGTTGTCCACCTCACTGTTGTTGTCCACCTCACTGTTGTTGTCCACCTCACTGTTGTTGTCCACCCCACTGTTGTTGTCCACCCCACTGTCGTTGTCCACCCCACTGTCGTTGTCCACCCCACTGTCGTTGTCCACCTCACTGTTGTTGTCCACCTCACTGTTGTTGTCCACCCCACTGTCGTTGTCCACCCCACTGTTGTTGTCCACCCCACTGTCGTTGTCCACCCCACTGTTGATGTCCACCCCACTGCCTTTCAATGCTCCCACGCCTGACACACAGCAACCCCCATTGGAGAGAGTCCATCGACATCCTCCGCATGAACACCCCTTTTTATTGACACTCCACCGTTACTGTTACTTCCCTCTGCCTCTGAGCCCCGCCAGCCTCCTGCCTCAGCCGAGCACTCTGCCTTCCTCTGCTCCATCTCTAGACACACGCAGCCCGTCAGGTCGCTGTCGGTGTGGATGCGGTTTCTCACCCCCCGGATGGTGAGAGGGTTGGCACTGAGGGCTGTGTCCCGGGTGGTTCTGGCCTTGCACCCCTGATGATCCTTGCTCACCGCCTGCTCCTGGGGGACCACGCTGCAACAGGATCCAGGACGACAGGCAGCCTGGAAGCCCTTCTTAAAGTTTTCATTGAAGTAGCCATAGATGATGGGGTTGATGCTGGAGTTGGAGAAGGCCAGCCAGTGGGAGAAAGGGAAGATGTAGCCTGTCAGAAGGTCCAGCTGGTCCCCTTCAGGTCTGGCGTAGTCTGTGAGGAGCATCAGGGTCCAGAGTGGCAGCCAGGACAGCATGAAGAGGAGAGCCACCACGATTAGCATTTTAACTACCTTGACCTTCCTCTGGGAGATAGGGGACTTAATATCTGGGTGCCCACTGTTGGATAGAACAGCTGTAGCAGAAAGCTTGGCTCCGATGCAGCCATACATGATCATGATAAGAGCTAAGGGCATCAGGTAGATGTGTGTAAACAGGACCATGGTGTAAACTTTCCTCATCTCAGGGTCAGGCCAGGTCTCATAGCAGTAGTAGAGAGGGTAGATTTTGTTGTCACTGGATACCATGAAGTGACCCTTCTCTTGATCCACCGTCAGCATCACAGCCGACGGAAGCATGATCACCAGTGCAAGAGCCCACACCAGCCCTATAGTTGCCTTAGCAACAAGAAGGGTTAGCTTGGGCTTAAAGGGGTAAACAATACAGCGGAATCTAATGGGAGAGAGAGAGAGAGGAGAGATAGGTGAGAAGTGATGAAGCGATTCATTTCACTAAGGATTCTTGCCGCATACAGATGTAGGATCTTCATTTGATCACTATTTTGTTGCTGAGCAGGAAATGCAAACCTCTAGTGTATTCAAGGGTTAAATGGCTTCTAAAGTTTGTAATTACTACTTTAACATTTCAGACTTGATTTTCCCTAATGAAAAATCTATCAACAAAAAATGTTGATTAATTATAATTCATATTTCCTGTTGCTGCAGGATTATTTTTCTGCTGTAGCAAACCGGCTCAAATTAAGATCCTAAATCTGTAGATTAAACAATTTACTGTAAAACACGAAGTGTTTAACATGCATACATGAAAGCGTTTCTTTCCCCTTCCAATTCACATGTGCAGATACTAACAAGTACCCTGCATTCCTAAAGGAGACAATGGGGGAGGGAAGAGGTGGGGGACTTACCTGTCCACGGCGATGGCAACCAAGGTGAAGACAGATGCAGCCACTGATATCCCCTGTACCAGGCCACTTAACTTACACACTGCATTGCTAAAGGGCCAGCCTGCCAAACAACAATAGCAACAATACCACTTTATTGGTGAGCTGCCAGACATGTCAATGAGAGTCAATAGCCATACTGTGAACAGGTGTTTTGGGCATTTTTGGTACACATGAGTTAGTTTGGTACACGTGCGTTAGTTTGGTACACATGATTTGATCACAAATAATAAACAACTTCAGGAGTACTGTACATTTAAAACCTGCATGAAAGATGCCAAAATACCTTTTTGCACAAGAGTGGATCAAGTATTTATACCTACCCAGCGTGAATATGTAGTCAACAAAAGGTGTGTTTTGAAAAAGTCATTACTGTAAGTTAAGACTTCCCGCATGAGTGATTTTATGGCAATGATTATTTCCACTTTTGTACATTTGGGGTTTTCTAAAAGCACTTTTACTGCCTGGACTCAACTAATGTCTGTATTGAAGAGATGAAGAGATTGTGAAGAACTGTCTAAAAATGTAAAGCTATTCATCAGGCTGTCAAATGAAAGACAGCTGAAATCATCATGTTCAGACCTACTATTTTTCTCTCAGTTCTGAACTATTCAAACATGAATCTGCAATATCCAATTTACATTTACATTTTTGTCATTTAGCAGATGCTCTTATCCAGAATGACTTACAGTTAGTGCATTCATCTTAAGATAACTAGGTGGGACAACCACATAGCACAGTCATGGTAGGTACATTTTCCTCAATAAAGTAGCTATCAGCAAAGTCCGAGCTAGTAAGTTTGAAAAGAGTCATGTGCGATTGTTAGTTCACCAAAGGCTTTTTTTTCAAGACAATGTTAAAAAGGCTTGCTATTAATAATAGTACAAATTAAAATAATACAATTCAATAACAGGCTGGCAGTTCAGCTTGTGAGATGTGTGAAGATGTATTACTGTGAGAATGAATTGAACTTATCTAAACCATTGCAGAGCTGGCTAGGCTGGAGCATGTGCAACTTCAGACATATATAAGACCCCTGCTGAAACAGACTCATACAATACATGTGAATGACTACTGGGGATAGCTAGAATTATGTTTCTTTCAAGGCACAAGATCAGTTTATCCTAATAATTGTTTGTAATCAATAGCTAAAGGAAACTGGCAAATCAGTTATAGAAATAACTGTCTTTTTCTAAAGGTTGCATCATTCTTTTCATCAAAGCTAACAGCAATGAATACAGAGTATCGTGTTTTATTAATTTACAGAATCATTATAGCAGTAGGGTAAAACCAACTCAGTGGCTTTGTGGTTAGAGTTTCCTCCCTGAGATTGGAAGGTCATACCAAAAAGACTCTAAAAATGGTAGGACTCTATGCCTCTGCTTGACACTCAGCATTAATGAGATGGATTGGAGGTAAGGCCCTGCGATATACTAGCCTCCTGTCCAGTGGGTGTACTTGTCTCTGTAGTGTGAGGCAGCTCGATGTACAAGATATTTGCCATGCTTCTATAAGGTATTACTGTACCTGTGATGAGGTTGTCCACCAGCGTAGTCGGGATGCAGAAGATGCCCACCAGCAGGTCACTGATAGCCAGGTTGAGGATGAAGAGGTTGGTAACTGTCCGCATGTGACGGTTCTTAACCACAATGAGGCACACCAGGCAATTACCCACCATGCATGGCATGAAGATGAACAGGTAGGCTAGGGTAAAGCTGGCTGCTATAGCCAAAGAGTGTTGGTAGTAAGGGGAGAGCTTGACGCTAGAGACAGTGCAGCTGGAGTTGGTGTTGGTGCAGTCGGTCAGGTTGGTGAGGTTTGTTGAGAGAATAAGGTCAGAGGTCATGTAATGAGTAGTGGTCAATTGAAGTTCCAATGTGTCCTCCATCTTGAACTCCTCTTATTAGACCAGGAGAACAGTCAGGCTAAAAATACCCCAAAAAACAATAACATATTTATTACACGGGAGTAAATCATTACAAATATTTGGCGTCTTTAAAAAAAAAAAGCTAAATCACATTTAGTCTTTCGTCACTTTGGTCAATTATATTTTTTGTTGACTTGTTTTATCGACTTCTGGTAGATATATATGGTTGTCCAGGAGATCAATTGAGAATGCAGTGTATGGTTTAGGCCAATCCACTGTAGGAACCTCATGATCCTGTGTACAGTATGTTTCAGTACCACCAAAAAAGGTATGTTTGTTAGCGGTCTCCATGAAGCGACAATGATATGCATAAGAAGCATTACAATTAATTATGGGTAGTGAGGTGACAATGTTGTTGTAAGTATAGCAAGATGGTGAATGTCGATTAATGAATATCAGAACTTCTCTATGACAACCACTCAGCTTGGAGCGCTCAACAACCATTCTATTTGCCTGAATATATTCTGTTTTTCAAATGGGATGAGAGATGTTTGTGACAGTCATTGGCATTATGATAATATCCCAATGCCAAAGATTGTCATAAGTAATACCAATGACTGTCACAAACATCTTTCATCCTCTTTGAAAGCACTGTCAACAAAGATGTTTTACATTCAACAACTCCAGTTAGTTCTGATATCTCTTATTCATTCAGCTTTGATAATGCTCTTTATAACTATACTATCATGTTTATGATATGCTTATAATGTGTATAAAGATTTCTAAACATACACAGCCAATGTTAAACCTTATTAAATAGGGCGGTTTTGTACTTTTTTTGTACACCCTATACTATCATGCAAAAGCATTTAATTTAAATCAAACAATAAATTATAAAATTAATTATTTCTCACGTTATAATTTAAAAAATGCATAAAAGATATACAATATCATTATTTGGGGTTATTTATTAACACATTATCGAAACAAGTATTCACAGAGATGTTCTGATAGGAATGAATCTCAAGTCAATTTCAATTGAACTTTTAAATGGAATGGGATTTTTTTTAAACATCCTAAATAATTTTATTCGAATATAAATTTGACATTCCAATAACGAGAATCTTACAGAGTTCTTTCATACTCTTTATTATTTCATTAACGTTACATTTCCCGAAATAAAGTGAAGGCGATCTCTCTATCTTATCAATGTCATTCAGTTGAGAAAGAAATCCCTATAAAGACAAATTGTAATACGTAGATTTGTAGAAGAAAGCCCATACCTTACGTGCCTTTTTAAAGACCTCCACGTGTGCGGTGAAATAAGAAAAAAGACAACAAAATCTCAGATAGTCCCCACACGAAATTATGAAATAGATACAGAGAAAGCGACTGAACTTTTCCCAATGCACTAAAAGACCTTCAAATACTATTTAGCTTGTTTGTTTCATTCTCACATCGGATCCATACCGGTCTACGCATCCGGTGAATGAAGAGGCGTGCACCGTGCGCAATGAACTGGTTTTCTAGCTACAGCGGCAGTCGCGCGTGCTCCACATGGAGACATTCTAGAGATCTCATACTCATGTGTTTTCGAAAATCTAGGATCTAGATTATTACTTTACTTGACAATACCAATAAATCCCAACAATGAAATCAGCCTACCATGTCAGAATACTGTAGGCCTATAAAGATTGCTTCACAGAAGGAATTAATTGTGTTAGTTAGGCATACAGGGTTTACTCCACTGTCAGCATCAATAGGGGTCACAAGTCAACACTGATACTATATTTAGTTTTTTACCTTAGCTGTGACCCTAGCCATGACCCATGACAAGTGATAGTCTGCTGCTACTTGTGGTTGCACTTTTAAGAGCTAGTCTTAGCCTAAAACCCTTTCTACATCCAACTAAGATCCCCCTTTCCCCATGAAACCCAAGGCAATTGATTACCATGAGATCATATATACATAAAGTATTCAGCCCCTTGACTTTTTCCATATTTTGTTAGGTTACAGCCTTATTCTAAAATTGATTTCTGATCAATATACACATAATACCCCATAACGACAAAGCAGAAACAGGTTTTTGAAAATTTTTGTTAATTTATTAAAAATGGAAATATCACATTCACATAAGTATTCAGACCCTTTACTCAGTACTTTGTTGAAGCACCTTTGGCAGCGATTATAGCCTCAAGTCTTTCTTGGGTATGATGCTACAAGCTTGGCACACCCATATTTGGGGAGTTTCTCCCATTCTTCTCTGCAGAGCCTCTAAAGCTCTGTCAGGTTGTATAGGGAGTGTTGCTGCACAGCTATTTACAGGTCTCTTCAGAGATGTTTGATCGGGTTCAAGTCCGGGCTCTGGCTGGGCCACTCAAGGACATTTGGAGACTTGTCCGAAATCACACCTGCGTTGTCTTGGCTGTGTGCTTAGGGTCGGAAGGTTTGCCCCAGTTTGAGGTCCTGAGCGCTCTGGAGCAGGTTTTCATCAAGAATCTCTCTGTACTTTGCTCAGTTCATCTTTCCCTCGATCCTGACTAGTCTCCCAGTCCCTGCCACTGAAAAACATCCCCACAGCATGATGATGCCACCACTATGCTTCACCATAGGGATGGTGCCAGGTTTCCTCCAGACACTTGGCAATCAGGCCAAAGAGTTCAATCTTGGTTCATCAGACCAGAGAATCTTGTTTCTCATAGTCTGAGAGTCTTTAGGTGCCTCATGGCAAATTCCAAGTAGCCTGTTGTGTGCCTTTTACTGAGGAATGGCTTCCGTCTGGCCACTCTACCATAAAGGCCTGATTGGTGGAGTGCTGCAGAGATGGTTGTCCTCCTGGAAGAGCTCTGTCAGAGTGACCATCGGGTTCTTGGTCACCTCCCTGACCAAGGCCCTTCTCCCCCAATTGCTCAGTTTGGCCGGGCGGCTAGCTCTAGGAAGAGGCTTGGTGGTTCCAAACTTCTTACCATTTAAGAATGATGGAGGCCACTGTGTTCTTTGGGACCTTCAATGTTGCAAAAATTCGACACAATCCTGTCTCGGCGCTCTACAGACAATTTTTACTCTGACATGCACTGTCAACTGTGGGACCTTATATAGACAAATGTGTGCCTTTCCAAATCATGTCCAATCAATTGAATTTACTACAGGTGGACTCCAATCAAGTTGTAGAGACATCTCATGGATGATCAATGGAAACAGGATGCACCTGAACTCAATTCCGAGTCTCATAGCACAGGGTCTGAATACTTATGGGGTATTGTGTGTAGATGGCTGAGGATTTTTTATTTATTTAATCAATTTTAGAATAAGGCTGTAAAGTATCAAAATGTAGAAAAAGTCAAGGGATCTGACTACTTTCCGATGGCACTGTATATACACTACATGAAAAGTATGTGGACAGCTGCTCGTCGAACATCTTATTCCAAATCATAGGCATTAATATGGAGATGGTCCCCCCTTTGCTGCTATAACAGCCTCCACTCTTATGTGAATGATTTCCACTAGATGTTGGAACATTACTGCAGAGACTTGCTTCCATTCAGCAACAATAGCATTAGTGAGGTCAGGCACTGATGTTGGGCGATTAGGCCTGGCACACAATCGACGTTCCAATTCATTCCAAATGTGTTCGATGGGGTTGAGGTCAGGGCCATGTGCAGGCCAGTCAAGTTCTTCCACACTGATCTCGACAAACCATTTCTATATGGACCTCGCTTTGTGCGTGGGGGCATTGTCATCCTGAAACAAGAAAGGGCCTTCCCCAATGTCACGCCCTGACCTTAGTTATCTTTGTTTTCTTTATTATTTTGGTTAGGTCAGGGTGTGACGAGGGTGATATATGTGTTTTTGTCCTGTCTAGTATGTTTATGGGGGTTTTCCAGTATAGGTGTTTTTAGGTCTATGTTTGCCTAGATTGGTTCTCAATCAGAGGCAGCTGTTTTTCGTTGTCTCTGATAGGGGACCATATTTAGGTAGCCATATGCCTTGGATAGTTTGTGGGTTATTGTCTATGTAAAGTTGTCTGTGTCAGCACTCGTGCATAGCGGCACGATAGTTTTGTTGTTTTGTTTTGTATAGTTTGTCAAGCGTTGTTCGTTTATTTAAAAAATAATGTATTCTAATCACGCTGCGCCTTGGTCTCCTCACTATGACGAACGTGACACCCAAACTGTTGCCACAATGTTGGAAGCACATAATTGTCTAGAATGTTATTGTATGCCTTAGCATTAAGATTTCCCTTTACTGGAACTAAGGGGCCTAGCCCAAACCATGAAAAACAGGACATTATTCCTCCTTCACCAAACTTTACAGTTTGCACTATGCGTTGGGGCAGGTAACGAAACCCATTTCATGAAGCTCCCAACAAACAGTTATTGTGCTGACGTTGTTTCCAGAGGCAGTTTGTAACTCGGTAGTGAGTGTTGCAAACGAGGACGCTCAGAGGTCCCGTTCTGTGAGCTTGTGTAGCCTACCACTTCACCATCGTTGCTCCTAGATGTTTCCACTTCACAATAACAGCACTTACAGTTTACCGGGGCAGCTCTAGCAGGGCAGGAATTTGACTAACTGACTTGTTGGAAAAGTGGCATCCTATGACAATGCTACGTTTAAAGTCACTGAGCTTTTCAGTAAAGCCATTCTACTGCCAATGTTTGTCTATGGAGATTGCATGGCAGTGTGTTTAATTGTATACACCTGCTAGCAACAGGTGTGGCTGAAATAGTGTGTCTACATACTTTGTGCATATAGAAATATATATATTATTGTCACATACACCAGATCTGTGCAGTGAAATGTGCTGTTTTATAGGGTCAGCCATAATAGTGCTGCACCCCTGGCGCAAATGTGGGTTAAGTGCCTTACTCAAAGGCACATAGACAGATTCTTCACCTTATCTCAGTTATTCAAATCAGCAACCAACCCTTCGGTTACTGGCCCAGCACTCTAACTGCTAAGCTACCTGCCGCCCTATCATCAACTCATAGCCTATATCAATGTCTATTGCACAAACAGCTTCAGTGTAGGCGTCACGCATAAAGGCACAGTAACATGCTGACGAGACCGGACACATCGCAAAATACAATAAAAATCCATGTTATTCAATTATTGCACCCACACTGCTCGTCCCCAAATTAATGTAATTGGTTCAGAGTTTGTTTTGATATTTAACCTACGTGTGGTGTTCGCGTTTGGTGTAGAGGGGGACAAAATAAATGTACGCACGATAGCGCACGATGGCGCATGCGTGCAGCCGGTTTTAAGAACGGACTGCCATACATAGTATGACTGGGTGATGAAAGTTGTTCAAATACATGTAGCCATTAGTTTCCAAATGAGAAAAACAGTTGTGTGGGCTATTCTTCAAGGGGAATTCAGACCTGAGTAATGCACACAACTTAATTCCCTTTTTATGCACCCTTTTCTCTACCCTTATTCTGACCTTCAATTTGAGCATGTTGTAAAGCACATGCCAGCCAGCTATTCGTTTGGGGTGGAGATCATTATGATTGAGGTGTGGCAGAGATGTGTCTACAGATAAACTGTATTTTGACCTTGACTTAATTCCCTCAGAATTCCATAACATTTAAGCCCAGGAAACCATGATGAATAAGTGGGAAATGGATCAAGCTCAACTTGTGGAAAAGCTCAACTTAATTTTTTCCAAATAAAAATAACACCAATCTCCATGCACTGTCATTTATAATTTGATAAGAGCATGTCAAAATGACAGGTATTTCGGTCTCTTTTCCACAGTGACGTAGAAATAGCTGTGTCTTTATTGTAGGACTATGGTTTCATAATTTGCGAGGGTGACATTTGGAGACACAAGCCTAGGCTGTAGCCTATGGAAATCCCTGTGCACTGATAGTAGCGCACTGATAGTAGCACACTGATAGTAGCACCTAACCTACCGAGTTTATTCACGCACTGTATAATGTTTAAAAATATGACCAGACTTTTCCTTTAAAAAAAAACATGTCAAATATTAGCCACTATCGGTACCCACCGTCAGTAATACCCACATACATAATAACTCACTATCGGTACCCACCGTCAGTAATACCCACATACATAATAACTCACTATCGGTACCCACCGTCAGTAATACCCACATACATAATAACTCACTATCGGTACCCACCGTCAGTAATACCCACATACATAATAACTCACTATCGGTACCCACCGTCAGTAATACCCACATACATACTAACTCACTATCGGTACCCACCGTCAGTAATACCCACATACATAATAACTCACTATCGGTACCCACCGTCAGTAATACCCACATACATAATAACTCACTATCGGTACCCACCGTCAGTAATACCCACATACATACTAACTCACTATCGGTACCCACCGTCAGTAATACCCACATACATACTAACTCACTATCGGTACCCACCGTCAGTAATACCCACATACATACTAACTCACTATCGGTACCCACCGTCAGTAATACCCACATACATACTAACTCACTATCGGTACCCACCGTCAGTAATACCCACATGCATACTAACTCACTATCGGTACCCACCGTCAGTAATACCCACATACATAATAACTCACTATCGGTACCCACCGTCAGTAATACCCACATACATAATAACTCACTATCGGTACCCACCGTCAGTAATACCCACATACATACTAACTCACTATCGGTACCCACCGTCAGTAATACCCACATACATAATAACTCACTATCGGTACCCACCGTCAGTAATACCCACATACATAATAACTCACTATCGGTACCCACCGTCAGTAATACCCACATACATACTAACTCACTATCGGTACCCACCGTCAGTAATACCCACATACATACTAACTCACTATCGGTACCCACCGTCAGTAATACCCACATACATACTAACTCACTATCGGTACCCACCGTCAGTAATACCCACATACATACTAACTCACTATCGGTACCCACCGTCAGTAATACCCACATGCATACTAACTCACTATCGGTACCCACCTTTCTTTCCTCTGTCACGTCCATGTGGTTGTTCCTGATGGTCACTAGAAATAATAGTAGTAGATCATATTAGGCTATTTAGAGGTTCAAATGGACTTGAATAGCTATATCGTAACAACTCATGAAAACCAAAATGTGTTCGTTGGTCTTAATTTAGGTTAGGGTTAGGCATAAGGTTAGCAGTGTGGTTGAGGGTAGGGTTTGGTTTAAAATCAGATTTTAAGAAGAACAATTGCTGAAATAGGCTGGGTTTAGCCATTATTATGACTTTGCGGCAGTGATGACCAATCATTTGAGACATGTAGCCTATTTGAATCATTATGGAAGGCAGACCATACATGCAGCAGATTAAACCGTGAGCCTGGAGCACGGTTCATGACAACTGGACCATTGTCATCACAGTTCCGTGATTAATGAGGATTAGGGTAGATATATATAGGACTATTATTCAACCCCTATTGTACACATTTCTAACCTTTCAATATTTCATGGCTTGAACAATTGAATATGGCAACTTTCAGGATGAATCAAAACGCAGTGTTTTTTGATTCCTTCAATTCATTTTGTGCTTAGAGGATCTCCCACCCTGATCATATATGATTCGTACATACTTTCTTAACCCTAAGTAATCTACAAGATTAGATCATTTTTTAATCTAGCAATTGGTCCTGAAATTGAGTCGAATATGCACGTATTTAGATGGCTTTCTTTCCTTGATGCCTATTCTGAACCTGTCTCTCGATATATATTCTAGTGAGTCTGTCGAGAAAATTCTAATTAAAGGTACACCATATTTAAAGGGATAGCTTTAGATGAATAAATATTATATTTATTTCCTGGTCCCCTCTTAGGACCTGCTAAGTCTCTCTCTGTGTGTGTGTGTGTGTGTGTGTGTGTGTGTGTGTGTGTGTGTGTGTGTGTGTGTGTGTGTGTGTGTGTGTGTGTGTGTGTGTGTGTGTGTGTGTGTGTGTGTGTGTGTGTGTGTGTGTGTGTGTGTGTGTGCCACCTTGTGAATGAGGTTGCTGTGCTTTGCTGCCTGATTGGTGATCTTCATCATGTCTGTGTCCGCCAATCAGATAGACCTGGAGAGAGGGAGAAGGCACCATGTACTTGACAGGTTAGAAACTGAGATGATTCCCTCCACTTTTGACATTAACTCATTATATACACCTGACCTTACACATATTATCTTCCATCATATTTTTTTAAGAAATAGTTATTTTTACTTTACTCTAAAGTTTTATTGGTCCTAAGGGTTTAGAAGAGAGGGGTAGAGGAGGAGGAAGACAACCAAGACAACCATGAAGACAGGATGAGGTTGAATGAATGAATACTCACCCTGGTCAGTGAGCAGAGGTAAGCAGAGTAGCTCAACTCTAGGAAGGCAATGTGAGGGAGAGGTCCTAGACAAACTTTCAGCCATCAGGCTCTCCTCCATTAGGGACATGTTGGCAGTGACCTCATCGGGGAGGAACACAGACATGCTGAAATCATACTGCATCTGAACAATCTGCAGAGAGAGGGAAGAAAAAAGAGGCAGGGAGAAAATGGAGAAGAGGAGAGATCAGATGAATTGGAAAGAATGTTTATGAAAAATATTAAGTATTTTTTTTACTTTTTATACCAGGTAGTGGGAACAAAATAACTGTGTACTTACTGTGGAGCTCAGGTCTGAGTTGATGCCCAATTTCACTGGGTAATGGTCCTGGTTCATCATAGCAATGCAGGTGTGTCTCCCCATCTAGCTGAAAGTTCTCCATCCCTCCACCTTGACTGAACACGCTGCTGCTAGTGCTAGCCGCTACTAATGATGATGCAACAAAGGCACTAATGAATGTGAGAGAAAAAATACATATTTCGCTGATTTGTTTGATATTTAACAATTATATATTTAACAATAGTAAGACATTTCTGTTCTACTAATGCTGTGTTTTTATGGTCTCTACTCTAGCTCCCTGCAGCTAATCTGGGCATATAGTCAAGAATAGGTTTTATTAGAGATAGTTTAGGAGAAGAAAAATCCTTCATTGTCTCAAAATCATCCTTGAATCTGGGAGACTAAGCCGGGTGGGAGTTAAAACAACACCAGGTGCAGATAACCACAATATTAACCCAAAGTTGCTTATGATGCCCCCGATCTGTATGGGTGGGGTGGAACCAGCCATAACTAAGCATTTTTAGTGTCCGCAATATTTTCTGTAAAGGTTAGGCTCTCGGTCCAACACTCAAGAGTGTGGGGTCGACCAGTCTCATTATGGCAATAATTAATCAATATTAAATTAAGATAATTGTTTGAAGAAATGACAAAGTCTCTCTCACTTGATTAGAATATGCCACGTCATGCTACTGGTTGAAGTGCAAGCCAGGCTAATACTAGTGGTTATTGAAGTTCTAGCTAGGCCTGGGACTGTCTCTGGCCTCGTCGCCTTTGTGACTTATGTCCTCTGCCTCGCTGATGATTGAAGTATTATCAGCGGCACTGTCTTTTTACAAAAGAAATGTGTTAACTGTGGTAATTTTTCGGACTTTTTTTTTTTTCTTATTTGTTTTCTCTTCCCTGCTCTGAAAGTGCCTCATTGCTGCAGCATTACTTTCAATGAAAGGGTGGAATCGTCCATTGTTAATATTAATGACACTTGTTTCTGCTATTATGAGAAAAAGTTAATTATATTGATATGAAACATATATGTATGGAAATATATGATTGATTTATTAAATAAAATATAATAAAAGTTTATGGGTTGCCTACACAGTTTTGCAGGTGCAGCAAAACGCTTATGTTTCTAGCTCTAACAGCGCAGCAATATCTAGCAGTACAATAACAAGAGAAAGAAGACTAGCATTTTTCACAACATGGTCAAAACTTTGCATACATACAGTATATCACAAAAGTGAGTACACCCCTCACATTTTTGTGAATATTTGAGTATATCTTTTCATGTGACAACACTGAAGAAATGACACTTTGCTACAATGTAAAGTAGTGAGTGTACAGCTTGTATAACAGTGCAAATTTGCTGATCCCTCAAAATAACTCAACACACAGCCATTAATGTCTAAAGCACTGGCAACAAAAGTGAGTACACCCCTAAGTGACTCTAGACTTGGTATAGAGACATTGACTGGAATCTAAATATGTATTTACATTTTAAAGTAATTATTTTGTTAAAGTGGCTGCCTAAGGGTCAAATCGTGGGTGGCTCCATATAAATATATTTTCAGGGTACATACAGTTGAAGTCGGAAGTTTACATACACTTAGGTTAGAGTAATTAAAACTTGTTTTTCAACCACTCCACAAATACCTTGTTAACAAACTATAGTTTTGGCAAGTCAGTTAGGACATCTACTTTGTGCATGACACAAGTAATTTTTCCAACAATTGTTTACAAACAGATAATTAAACTTATAATTCACTGTATCACAATTCCAGTGGGTCAGAAGTTTACATACACTAAGTTGACTGTGCCTTTAAACAGCTTGAAAAATTCCAGAAAATTATGCCATGGCTTTAGAAGCTTCTGATAGGCTAATTGACATCACTTGAGTCAATTGGAGGTGTAGCTGTGGATGTATTTCAAGGCCTACCTTCAAACTCAGTGCCTCTTTACTTGACATCATGGGAAAATCCAAAGAAATCAGCCAAGACCTCAGAAAAAAATCGTAGACCACAAGTCTGGTTCATCCTTGGGAGCAATTTCCAAATGCCTGAAGCTACCACGTTCATCTGTACAAACAATAGTACGCAAGATGTCATACCGCTCAGGAAGGAAACGCGTTCTGTCTCCTAGAGATGAATGTACTTTGGTGCAAAAAATGCAAATCAATCCTAGAACAACATCAAAGGACCTTGTGAAGATGCTGAAGGAAACGGGTACAAAAGTATCTATATCCACAGTAAAAACGAGGCCTATATCGACAACCTGAAAGACAGGGAATTTTTACTCTGATTAAATGTCAGGAATTGTGAAAAACAAGAGTTTTAATGTATTTGGCTAAGGTGTATGTAAACTTCCAACTTCAACTGTACATCTACCTCTGTGCAAAATGTGGTGCTTTTATCACAAAGTAAACCATTGAGTCAACATTTCTCGCTTAGCAGCACACCACTAATATATACAAGAGAGGTGATTTTTCATTCCTCCGTAGTAACACAAAAATCATCGTAAATTGTTTCTTGTCAGTAACTAGTGGCTTGACAAATTCCTACAATTTCAGAAGGTCAAAATGTACCCCTGTTGGGCTTTTAGGATTCAAATTAACTCGTTTGCAATCAACTTGAAAATTGGTACATACCGGTACATGGCTAAATACTGTATGGAAAATTGGTACATACCGGTACATGGCTAAATACTGTATGGAAAATTGGTACATACCGGTACATGGCTAAATACTGTATGGAAAATTGTATTTACCCTTTATTATTCCTATTTAGCACTTCAAAATGATCCATTATGAAAATGATTTCTTGCTAACAAAATGTTGTCATGGTATGTCAAACTTGAATGACTCGGAGGTGAAAGATGTGTTCAACTCCAATGTATGCACAATCAAAGGCGCTCAACATAAGACATGGTTCATTATCAGTAATGAGCTTTGTGTTGAGTTTTGAAAATATAGCACTGACATCTGAAAAATGTGCCAAAGTGATTGAGAGAAACTGTAAGAGGCCAGAGGGAATGGTTTGGACATTCAATAAAGACAAAGCAGAACCCGTGTGGTGTGTGTGTGTCCATTGCGCTATCTGACATAAGGAAATGCAGTGGACTCATGACTGAATGGTTAATAAAGGAACCTCTGACAAGAGTCTGTCTGTGCTGTAGGGTAAAGCACATCAGAAGCTTGTCATGTGGTAACTTATCATGCAAGCAAACAAATCTAAACAGAATGTTGCATAGATTTAGGGTCCTCAATAAGTCAAAAGTTTTATTGATGTTCAATATTCACATAGAAATGATAAAAAATCAGTGTTTTGTACATCTGATTTCCTTTTTCCCGTTTCATTATGACTAGGTCATGACATCTTTAGGTTGGCATAAGACTGCCCTCGTGTGGTCACATTCAGCATGCCCAGTGTACTGTATTTTGAGGACAGGAAATAAAACAGTATACTCTTCAGACTGCTTGTTAAAATGAAAGCAAGATCAAATCCGATCTCAAACTAAAGCAGTATCACAAGCATTAAAAGCATACATTCAAGGTGATAAACAACCAGTCCAGTGGAAAATATATAATTACAAAACATATTTGACTCTGTACTTATTCAATTATTCTATCCAAATACATATCAGAGAACAGGTTAGAAACGCAACCCAGGTGTATGAGCAGATGTTCAGCCTGTTGAAGTGAACTTCTTCTGTTTCCACCAGTTAGTCAGGCAAGTCCTGTCTCTGAACAGCTGCTTTCTGACTCCTTGCAGCTCCGCAGTGCAGCATGTTGTAGTCTTATCTTCATCCTAACCTCTCTCACCTGGGAATTCACAAAGACAATACTCCCCAAAAGATGAAATAAAGCTATGGTGAACACAGGGTTCATAGTCTATACCGTGTGGGTCTGCATGTACTACACCAGGGAAATATCTTACAGCCAGGGGTGGCTGTGTGTGTGTGTGTGTGTGTGTGTGTGTGTGTGTGTGTGTGTGTGTGTGTGTGTGTGTGTGTGTGTGTGTGTGTGTGTGTGTGTGTGTGTGTGTGTGTGTGTGTAAACATGTTTTGTGCAGCTAAAAGGCAGCATGTGTGACTCACATCTTTGTATTATTTTTCAGTGGTGGTGCCATTGATTGTGTAGATGTCTCTTCCCTCTGTATAGAGGAGGATCAATGTGAAAGCACACTGTCAAATGATTCATTTCAACGTAAGGACATTCGGGGTTAAAACAAAATCTACATTAGAGCAGAAAAAAGAGTGAGCGAAACAAGCATAATCACTAAATGCCTTCTTTCACCTGTCCTGTGTGTGTCGTCTAGTCTGGAGGGTAGTTGGGTGTGGTTGGGAAACTAAGGGTTGAACCCTTAGGCCTACTGAGTCTTTGCCGGAGGAGTTGTAGTTCTTCAGTCCATGGGGGCTGGCCAGGGTCCAAATGAAAAGATGAGTCAGTGGTGGAGGATATACCAGGGTCTTCAGGTGAAGGGCAGAGGCCAGGGGTGGAGGCTGTACCAGGGTCTTCAGGTGAAGGGCAGAGGCCAGGGGTGGAGGATATACCAGGGTCTTCAGGTGAAGGGCAGAGGCCAGGGGTGGAGGATGTACCAGGGTCTTCAGGTGAAGGGCAGAGGCCAGGGGTGGAGGCTGTACCGGGGTCTTCAGGTGAAGGGCAGAGGCCAGGGGTGGAGGCTGTACCAGGGTCTTCAGGTGAAGGGCAGAGGCCAGGGGTGGAGGCTGTACCGGGGTCTTCGGGTGAAGGGCAGAGGCCAGGGGTGGAGGCTGTACCGGGGTCTTCAGGTGAAGGGCAGAGGCCAGGGGTGGAGGCTGTACCAGGGTCTTCAGGTGAAGGGCAGAGGCCAGGGGTGGAGGATGTACCAGGGTCTTCAGGTGAAGGGCAGAGGCCAGGGGTGGAGGGTGTACCAGGGTCTTCAGGTGAAGGGCAGAGGCCAGGGGTGGAGGATGTACCAGGGTCTTCAGGTGAAGGGCAGAGGCCAGGGGTGGAGGATGTACCAGGGTCTTCAGGTGAAGGGCAGAGGCCAGGGGTGGAGGCTGTACCAGGGTCTTCAGGTGAAGGGCAGAGGCCAGGGGTGGAGGATGTACCAGGGTCTTCAGGTGAAGGGCAGAGGCCAGGGGTGGAGGGTGTACCAGGGTCTTCAGGTGAAGGGCAGAGGCCAGGGGTGGAGGATGTACCAGGGTCTTCAGGTGAAGGGCAGAGGCCAAGGGTGGAGGTGGGTGGCACACCAAGCAGATAGCTTATCCATGTCATTGAGTGCCATGGGCTCTGGACTACTGGGGCTAGGTCTGTAGCAGGGGGACAGGAGAGGGGACACTGGCTCCTGAGGTACCTGCTGTGGGGCAGGGGGGGGGGATCTGATATTCTGAAAGCCTGTCTTCTCTCCTGGTACTTTAGCTACAGTATGGAGTTAACAGAGGACATACAGTGGGACAAAAAAGTATTTAGTCAGCCACCAATTGTGCAAGTTCTCCCACTTAAAAAGATGAGAGAGGCCTGTAATTTTCATCCTACCATGTGATTCTCTGGATTTTTTTTCTCATTTTGTCTGTCATAGTTGAAGTGTACCTATGATGACAATTACAGGCCTCTCCACACTACCACAAAGGGTTTTTGAGTTGGTGCATTGTATTTTGACTTTAGTTCTAAAGTCCTCCTGTCCTCTAGCAGTCTTGTTTTCTTTCTAAAGCCTTCTGGGTGAGGGTGGACACCTCTCTCTCTCTTTCTCTCTTTCCCCCCTGTGGTAGTGTGGCAGAATATGAGGCTTTACTCTGAGATGGACAGTCATGGGAGGTTGCCAGGCCCCTAGAGGTAGGGGTAGTTGTTAAATTCCCCTCACTTCCCCGGAAAGGAGTACCAGTACCTCTATAATTCAGGGATTTTTTTTTTGAGGGGGGTAGCTATTTGGCCTGGGTTTGTCCGGTGTCTAGAAACCATTTTTTTTGCTCTGAACAGGATTGGGGCTGCACCGAACAGGTTTGATGCTGCAGGTCTCCTTTCTGGGTTGTTGGTTGTGCTGGAGGTGGGCCGCATAGACGAGCTCTGATCCTGGATCGGCTCTTGGATCCTCTGATCCTGGGTAGATCCGTGAAGACCTCTACTCTGAATCTTGGGTGAGGGGAAGGGGAACAGCCTCTGTGTGTCAGTCGGAGCCCTAGACAATCCGCTGGAGAGTTTAGCTACTACAGGCTGTCAAAGGGCTATACATGTCTCCTTCATGTCTCTAAGGCTAGGAAGGGAAGGTCTCTCTTTCCTCCCACTGTCCTCCTTTGACTTTAGCTCACAAGCTGTGATTGTAGAACCTTAAGTATTAAGACGAATGTCACTGGGAGGAAAACTCTTATTGGTTGACCGTTGTTAAGTTCCCCAGTTTCTGTGTTGGAGCTTGTGTATTTGAGTGTGTTTCAGGAGACGGCTTCCTGAATTCTCCCCAAGCAGCTGATGGGTCGACTCCACGACTAATTGGAGCTGACCCCGCCCCCTCGTCAAGTTACAGCTGTATCCCATTAGACTCCTTCTCCAGTTATAAAAGCCAGTATTCTGTTGTTCAGTAGAGAGATCATTGCTGGGAGGTCATTGCAGAAAGATCATGGCTGAGAGAGGAGGCTGATGGCTGAGAGAGGAGGCTGATGGCTGAGAGAGGAGGCTGATGGCTGAGAGAGGAGGCTGATGGCTGAGGAGAGGAGGCTGATGGCTGATGGTCATATTATGTTTGTTGTTTCTGAGAGTGATACAGGCAGTTGGAATGTACTGTGTTAGTTTGTTGCATTATCAGATAGAGCTTATTTGATGTCCTTTTGTTTCTTAGTTTTTGTGAAATTGTTTAATATTCTGTCTCATTTGTTCCCAGGGGGGAAGGCACCTAGGGAGTGTTTAGGCAAGAGGCCCGCGGGCATACATATACCCATAGTATATTCACTGTCTAGGCACACTAGGTAAGACCTGGGTGGAACACCCCCTGTATTTTGGTTAGGACACCAGGTGGTGCTAAATTAGGTAAGTAGTGGGTAGGCAGGTAAGGTAGCAGAGGGGGCTTTGAGATTTATTTTCTTTGCTTTGGTTCCGTCCAGCCCCTTTCCCCCATATTACCGTGTGACGGAATAAATTCCTTGTAAACGGTACCACTCTCTCTGCCTTTGTCATTCTTACTCACATCTACAGTCCCATACCTCTTTCATTTCACAGATAATTGAGTTGTAGAAGGGTGTTGCGTTCCCTCTTCATACAGGCGTGCGTAACAACCGTCTCCCTCCAGCCTGCCTTCCTACTGACAACACTCTGAGGTGATGTATTGAAATGACACTCAGTTTTGTCTGTCAGCTTCTCTGATGAAGATTGTGCAGGTGTTAATTTAGGTGAATCAGAGGTCTTGGTTTTAGGACTTTTCTTATCTTGAGGAGACTTGTTCCTGCTGATCTGTAGTTGACTGAGGAGATGACTTACATGGCAACTTAGGACTTTTTGAAAATAAAAGAGAGCCGCACACTCTAGGAGCTCAGATGTAAAAATGTAATTACCAACGTTTCGACAGCCAAGCTGTCTTCATCAGGGTATAATCACAAACACTGCGGGATGACTCTTTTATAGTGTCAAAAGACACAGGTGTCTGTAATCATGACCAAGATTGGCCTAATATCATTGGTTAATAATCAAAAAAATGAAGGTGAGTGTTGGCTTACTGCCTGGGCTCGGTGTCCCAAGGTCTAGCTCAGTTGACGAAACATCAGGTGAGGCTGGTGGTTTCATTGGTTTCTGTAGTCGTGGGTCAGCTGGTGGAATCTTAAGATTCTTTCAGAGTGGGACTGGCATGTGATGATACGGAAGTCTTAGCTATGGCAGGAGAACATTTCTCAGTTATTTTCTTTGGTGTTGAAGTCTTCTTCATTTCACTGCTCCTTATCATATCAGAATCAGCTTCGCTGTATCCTCTATAACATTGAACATGTCTGGGCATGGAGTGTGACATCTAGCTGCTTGACATCTAGCTTTAGGGATGGTTACAGAGTCTTTAGGGTTGGCACAGTTACTGTCCCTTTAGCTGCTGGTGGACAGCTCTCCAGCCCACAACGTGTAGTCCTATTTCCTGAGATGTCGCTCCTGGTGTGGAGCATTGACTCCCTGCGAAAAGTCCCATGTTGTCGGGGTACAAGGTGCTTTTGAGGTGAATAACAGTGTGCGTAATGGGGTGCTAAGGGCACTGGAAGACATACTGAGAGAGAAGGAAGGGGAAAGTATTGGGGTGTTGAGAGATGTGCTAGAAAGAGGAGCAGGGTAAGGAGGAACGCTGGTATCTGTGGGGGAGGAGTGGGTGTAGGGTGGGCTGAGCATGACACTCGCATTAGATGCTGGGGAGTCTGAGGCACTGCTGCCGGCGCCATGACTGGCAGCCCCATCTCCTCGCCCAGCTGGGTGACAGGGGACGGGCTCCTTTTCCTCTTCAAATCAAAGTTTATTTGTCACGTGCGCCGAATACAACAGGTGTAGACCTTACAGTGAAATGCTTACTTACAGGCTCTAACCAATAGTGCAAAAAAAAGGTGTTAGGGGAACAATAGGTAAGTAAAGAAATAAAACGACAGTAAAAAGACAGGCTATATATAGTAACGAGGCTATATATAGTAACGAGGCTATAAAAGTAGCGAGGCTACATGCAGACACCGGTTAGTCAGGCTGATTGAGGTAGTATGTACATATGGTTAAAGTGACTATGCATATATGATGAACAGAGAGTAGCAGTAGTGTAAAAGAGGGGTTGGTGGGTGGTGGGATACAATGCAGATAGCCCGGTTAGCCAATGTGCGGGAGCACTGGTTGGTCGGCCCAATTGAGGTAGTATGTACATGAATGTATAGTTAAAGTGACTGTTGAGAAGCCTTTTTGTCCTAGACTTGGCACTCCGGTACCGCTTGCCATGCGGTAGTAGAGAGAACAGTCTATGACTAGGGTGGCTGGGGTCTTTGACACTTTTTAGGGCCTTCCTCTGACACCGCCTGGTGTAGAGGTCCTGGATGGCAGGCAGCTTAGGCCCTGTGATGTACTGGGCCGTACGCACGACCCTCTGTAGTGCCTTGCGGTCAGAGGCCGAGCAAGGGGGGCGTGCTCGGTCCACCTTTTCCTGTAGTCCACAATCATCTCCTTAGTCTTGGCTACGTTGAGGGATAGGTTGTTATTCTGGCACCACACGGCCAGGTCTCTGACCTCCCTATAGGCTGTCTCGTTGTCTGTGATCAGGCCTACCACTGTTGTGTTGTCTGCAAACATAATGATGGTGTTGGAGTCGTGCAGTCGTGGGTGAACAGGGAGTACAGGAGGGGACTGAGCACGCACCCCTGTGGAGCTCCAGTGTTGAGGATCAGCATGGCAGATGTGTTGCTACCCACCCTCACCACCTGGGGGCAGCCCGTCAGGAAGTCCAGGATCCAGTTGCAGAGGGAGGTGTTTAGTCCCAGGATCCTTAGCTTAGTGAAGAGCTTTGAGGTTACTATGGTGTTGAACGCACTTTGGTGATGAACGCTGAGCTGTAGTCGATGAATAGCATTCTCACATAAGTGTTCCTTTTGTCCAGGTGAGAAAGGGCAGTGTGGAGTGCAATAGAGATTGCATCATCTGTGGATCTGTTTGAGTGGTATGCAAATTGGAGCGGGACCAGGGTTTATGGGATAATGGTGTTGATGTGAGCCATTACCAACCTTTCAAAGCACTTCATTGCTACGGACGTGAGTGCTACGGGTCTGTAGTCATTTAACCAGGTTGCCTTTGTGTTCTTGGGCACAGGGACTATGGTGGTCTGCTTGAAACATGTTGGTATTAGACTCTATCAGGGACATGTTTAAAATGTCAGTGAACTTCTTCCGGTGCCATTTTAACTTCACTCCTGGGCAGGGTTTAAAGACAGACATCCCCTCCCCAGCATCCAGAGTGGTGGTAGGTCTTGCTTGGATACCAGAGGGTCCTGCTAACAAATGGTAGGACCGGGAATAGGTCATTACAATTAGGGTTGCACAATTATGGGAACTTTCAATAAATTCCTTAGTTTTCCAGAAATCTTGGTTGGAGGGTGAATCCTCCAACTGGGATTTCTGGAAAACCAGGGAATTTATTGAAATTTCCCATAATTTTGTAACCCTAATTACAATCATTAGTAGAGGGTATCTTGCAAAAGAGAATCACATTCATAGAAGGGAATAAATTCAGTAACCATTGACATTGCATTAGAATGACTATGATTCTTTTTTTATGTCTCAAATGTTGTAGAATAAAGTCCCTACCTCTTTCAGCATGAGGCCCTTCTGATGTCTCATAATGGGGGGAAAAGTGAGAGAAAACAGTAATATTGCTTATGAGAGCCAATATTCCGATTTTGTTGACAACCCCACTTCCTCTCATATACCCTGTTAGCCTGGAACTTTTTAAAAACACCTTTAAAATGGATGGATTGAGCAAATACTGAGCATAGGGATTACTTTATCACAAAGCTGCTCAAGCTTCTTCTTATGATGTTTGGTCTTCTCATTGCGCACGGCCTGATACCATTTCAAACTATTCTGATAGCGGTGGATGAGGAAAGCAGGGGTGGTGCATCAGAACAGAGGCTCAAAGATCCCTGAGAACGGGATAGGGAGCCACCATCTCCTCTCCCTCCCCTGTCCTCACCTCCAGCAGCATGCACCTTAACAAGGGATCTGTGAGAGGAAAACGTCAAGGGGGCTCTGGTCTCCAGAGGGGGGTTGCTTGGTGGGCTCTGGTCTGAGTCACTGGCCTAACCAGCTGACCACCAGGGAGGGTTCTCTGCCTGGTGAGCTTCTCTAAGTCTGGCCTCACTGAGATTAAACAGAGTGTGGCCTCTGGATGTTTGAACCACTCTTATCAGTCGGGTTGGGGATGGGTCGTTTTATTGGACAAAGTCTACAGTGGCGCCTACCAATAGGGAGGTCTGTGGTGTATTTGAGCAAAGGCTTATCATAAGGTTCTCCTTTCCAGGTCTCTTGCACTGGCATCCACATCTTTGTCTTAGCTGAGAGAGCAGGGGGTACTTGCTACCGAGGCCCGGTGGGACAAGGGCAGTGGTCTGAGGGGGGGCTGTAGATGGCCCTTCTCCTGCATGATTGAATAAACAGGTTTAAATGTACAAATAGACATCTATTAAGTTAGATTGTCTAGCTGCTGTAGCTAGCCAATAGATTATTTAAAGTCCTCACCAGATAAATGTGAACATTTCCTTGCATTGACTCCTCCCTCATTCTGGGACCTAAGAAAAAAGCAGTGTTTTTCTTAAACTTTTTCCAGCATTATTAGTTAGCTAATCTTTTCTTTTTTACATTTATGATTGAAAGACAGCATTCAAACTTTAGCTAACATAGTTAGCTCTTGCCTGCTAGCTAGCGCATTTCAGATAACATGAATTTAGCTAGCCACACGAGATTGATTGATAACTACCATCCAATTTGGTGGACAGCAATGTGTTGCTAGCAAGCTGTTAGCAAACCTGATGTGCTGAACTTCAGTCGTGTATTCAAACGTAGCTACCTTTTTTTCACCTTTGGCTGAGTATATTTTGGTTTCATCTTGTAACAAATGTGTCAACAAGGCAGAGTTAATCTCAGCCTATGCCTCCCTCTAGTCCCTCGACTTCTTGGCACTGACGGAAACATGGATCACCACAGATAACACTGCTACTCCTACTGCTCTCTCTTCGTCCGCCCACGTGTTCTCGCACACCCCGAGAGCTTCTGGTCAGCGGGGTGGTGGCACCGGGATCCTCATCTCTCCCATGTGGTCATTCTCTCTTTCTCCCCTTACCCATCTGTCTATCGCCTCCTTTGAATTCCATGCTGTCACAGTTACCAGCCCTTTCAAGCTTAACATCCTTATCATTTATCGCCCTCCAGGTTCCCTCGGAGAGTTCATCAATGAGCTTGATGCCTTGATAAGCTCCTTTCCTGAGGACGGCTCACCTCTCACAGTTCTGGGCGACTTTAAAATACACATGCAGGGTATCAAATTAAAGCTACACTCGTTGTGAATCCAGGCAACAAGTCAGATTTTTTAAATGCTTTTCGGCGACAGCATGAGAAGCTATTATCTGATAGCATGCACCAATACACTACAACAGAAAAGCACAGCAGGGGACGTAAACAAAATAATTAGCATTTCGGCGTTACACAAACTGCACAATAAAATAGAAAACAGTCATTACCTTTCACCATCTTCTTTGTTGGCACTCCTAGATGTCCCATAAACACTATTGGGTCTTTATTTCGATTAAATCGGGCCATATAAAGCCAAGATATCGTTATATGTAGACTGTGTGATAAACGAAAAAACAGCGATTTCACAACGTAACGTCATTTTTTAAATTCAAAAAGTAGACGATAAACTTTCACAAAACACTTCTTAAATACGTTTGTAATGCTACTTTAGGTATTAGTAAACGTTAATAAGCGATAAAAATCATCTGTAGGCGATGTAAATATCATTAGCTGTCGTCTTGGAAAAAATTTCAGGAGAAAGCTCTTCCGGAATGATCTGGGCGGAGACCGGAGGTAAGTCGTGCCCCTCTTTCGGTTCAACCAAGAATCAAAGATGATTCAATTCACAAGACTCTAGACAACATGGGGATGCTGTGGGAGTTGAATGCTCGGTCTTATCTAATTCGGCTCACTGTTAACAATTGCTGGAAGTGGCGCGAGGATATTTATTTCCATTTTCTGTGATCAGGTTTTCCTGCGCTTTCCGATGTAACGCACGTTATGTAATAGCCACAGTCGTGATTTAACCAGTTTTAAAAACGTCCGAGGGTTTCCTATCCACACATTCTAACCATATGAACGTACTATATTCCTGGCATGAGTAGCAGGGCGCTGAAATGTTGCGCGATTTTTAACAAAATGTTCAAAAAAGTAGAGGGTCGACTGAAGAGGTTAACCTCCCCACGTCTACCTTTGACTCATTCCTCTCTGCCTCCTTCTTTCCACTCCTCTCCTCTTTTGACCTCTCCCTCTCACCTTCTCCCCCTACTCACAAGGCAGGCAATACGCTCGACCTCATCTTTACTAGATGCTGTTCTTCCACTAACCTCATTGCAACTCCCCTCCAAGTCTCCGACCACTACCTTGTATCCTTTTCCCTCTCGCTCTCATCCAACACTTCCCACACTGCCCCTACTCGGATGGTATCGCGCCGTCCCAACCTTCGCTCTCTCTCCCCCGCTACTCTCTCCTCTTCCATCCTATCATCTCTTCCCTCTGCTCAAACCTTCTCCAACCTATCTCCTGATTCTGCCTCCTCAACCCTCCTCTCCTCCCTTTCTGCATCCTTCGACTCTCTATGTCCCCTATCCTCCAGGACGGCTCGGTCCTCCCTCCCGCTCCGTGGCTCGACGACTCATTGCGAGCTCACAGAACAGGGCTCCGGGCAGCCGAGCGGAAATGGAGGAAAACTCGCCTCCCTGCGGACCTGGCATCCTTTCACTCCCTCCTCTCTACATTTTCCTCTTCTGTCGCTGCTGCTAAAGCCACTTTCTACCACTCTAAATTCCAAGCATCTGCCTCTAACCCTAGGAAGCTCTTTGCCACCTTCTCCTCCCTCCTGAATCCTCCTCCCCCCTACCCCCTCCTCCCTCTCTGCAGATGACTTCGTCAACCATTTTGAAAAGAAGGTCGACGACATCCGATCCTCGTTTGCTAAGTCAAACGACACCGCTGGTTCTGCTCACACTGCCCTACCCTGTGCTCTGACCTCTTTCTCCCCTCTCTCTCCAGATGAAATCTCGCGTCTTGTGTGACGGCCGGCCGCCCAACAACCTGCCCGCTTGACCCTATCCCCTCCTCTCTTCTCCAGACCATTTCCGGAGACCTTCTCCCTTACCTCACCTCGCTCATCAACTCATCCCTGACCGCTGGCTACGTCCCTTCCGTCTTCAAGAGAGCGAGAGTTGCACCCCTTCTGAAAAAACCTACACTCGATCCCTCCGATGTCAACAACTACAGACCAGTTTCCCTTCTTTCTTTTCTCTCCAAAACTCTTGAACGTGCCGTCCTTGGCCAGCTCTCCCGCTATCTCTCTCAGAATGACCTTCTTGATCCAAATCAGTCAGGTTTCAAGACTAGTCATTCAACTGAGACTGCTCTTCTCTGTATCACGGAGGCGCTCCGCACTGCTAAAGCTAACTCTCTCTCCTCTGCACTCATCCTTCTAGACCTATCGGCTGCCTTCGATACTGTGAACCATCAGATCCTCCTCTCCACCCTCTCCGAGTTGGGCATCTCCGGCGCGGCCCACGCTTGGATTGCGTCCTACCTGACAGGTCGCTCCTACCAGGTGGCGTGGCGAGAATCCGTCTCCTCACCACGTGCTCTCACCACTGGTGTCCCCAGGGCTCTGTTCTAGGCCCTCTCCTATTCTCGCTATACACCAAGTCACTTGGCTCTGTCATAACCTCACATGGTCTCTCCTATCATTGCTATGTAGACGACACACAATTAATCTTCTCCTTTCCCCCTTCTGATGACCAGGTGGCGAATCGCATCTCTGCATGTCTGGCAGACATATCAGTGTGGATGACGGATCACCACCTCAAGCTGAACCTCGGCAAGACGGAGCTGCTCTTCCTCCCGGGAAGGACTGCCCGTTCCATGATCTCGCCATCACGGTTGACAACTCCACTGTGTCCTCCTCCCAGAGCGCTAAGAACCTTGGCGTGATCCTGGACAACACCCTGTCGTTCTCAACTAACATCAAGGCGGTGGCCCGTTCCTGTAGGTTCATGCTCTACAACATCCGCAGAGTACGACCCTGCCTCACACAGGAAGCGGCGCAGGTCCTAATCCAGGCACTTGTCATCTCCCGTCTGGATTACTGCAACTCGCTGTTGGCTGGGCTCCTGCCTGTGCCATTAAACCCTTACAACTCATCCAGAACGCCGCAGCCCGTCTGGTGTTCAACCTTCCCAAGTTCTCTCACGTCACCCCGCTCCTCCGCTCTCTCCACTGGCTTCCAGTTGAAGCTCGCATCCGCTACAAGACCATGGTGCTTGCCTACGGAGCTGTGAGGGGAACGGCACCTCAGTACCTCCAGGCTCTGATCAGGCCCTACACCCAAACAAGGGCACTGCGTTCATCCACCTCTGGCCTGCTCGCCTCCCTACCACTGAGGAAGTACAGTTCCCGCTCAGCCCAGTCAAAACTGTTCGTTGCTCTGGCCCCCCAATGGTGGAACAAACTCCCTCACGACGCCAGGACAGCGGAGTCAATCACCACCTTCCGGAGACACCTGAAACCCCACCTCTTTAAGGAATACCTAGGATAGGATAAAGTAATCCTTCTCCCCCCCCCCCTTAAAAGATTTAGATGCACTATTGTAAAGTGGCTGCTCCACTGAATGTCATAAGGTGAATGCACCAATTTGTAAGTCGCTCTGGATAAGAGCGTCTGCTAAATGACTTAAATGTAAATGTAATGTGTCATTCATTGGCTAAAGTAAACAAAGAAGTGATATCATCAACGGTATAATAAACAAAAAAATGCATTACCCTTCAAACTTGCTGCACACTTGTTCGTAAATTCATTCTGGCGATCTACTTCAATTTCAGAGCACTCTCGCCTGAGTGTACCAGAGCGCAGAATAACTGATGAATTTATGAACGTGAAACACCAGTTGAATATGTCAGTAAATGTTGAGTAATTAAATTGTTGCCAGCAGTACAGTTAGTCACTAACGCTCTAGATAACATGAAAACACCATCTCTGCTAGGGCATAAAATGTTCAGAGTAAGGTGTTCTCTCACTTGACTGTAAGTGGCTAGTAAGCTAGCCAACTTTAGCCAGTTAGCTTGGGTGTGAAATGGCTAGCTAGTTAGCGGTGGTGCGCGCTAGTAGCGTTTCAATCGGTGACGTCACTTGCTCTGAGACCTTGAAGTAATGGTTCCCCTTGCTCTGCACAAGCCACGGCATTTGTGGAGCGATGGGTAACGATGCTTCGAGGGTGACCGTTGACGTGTGCAGGTTCGCGCCCAGGTCGGGGCGAGGGGACTGCCGTTCAACCCTACTTCTCAGCCAGAACGCTTTGCTCTGAATTTACGTAAGCGCACTCCGAACACACCCTTCATTTCGTTTGTGTTTCTCGTCTCTGTTCCAAGCACCGTGGAACTGTCCATTGCTGAAAGTAAAATAACCACAGGACAACTGCTTAAACTGTATGTGGAATACACCCCTGGCCCTTGTCCTAATGGAAAAAGACGAGAACAAAGATGATAAATACAACATTGAGAAATTATGGATTTTATTTGCTTACATTTTCAGTTCAACATCGCGATGCAAGAACAAACACTGCACTGCATATAGCAAATTCATCGTCAGCTCCTGATAAAATGGCACTATTACTTGGTAGTGTATAATGTTAACGTATCCATTCCATTTTTGGTTACAAGATAACGTTCACAACTGTTAATAAATAACATGAATATTACAATATAAATGCCTTCATTTAGAATATGAATCTTTTATTACACATTTACAATCCCATTTCCAACTTGTCTCTCACATGAAAGTAATGCACAATTTGCAGAAGTGAAACAACACAGTATGGAAATACTGGAGGAAAAGGCAGGTCAAGAAAAAAAATTGTTTTGACAAATCCTAATTTCATAGAAAGTGTTAGTATTGTGTTTTTCATCCTGCACTACATTCAGCTGTGTCACTCCACTCATCCCACTGTCCAGTATGTATAAAATATAGTAGAGGTTATGTTCAACTGCAGCCAGAGTTTGAATAACACTTTGAACATGTAAATGTAAGATCCTATATTCACTCCATTCTGATTTTCTGGCGGGAGAATAACCATGTTGTCCTGAATGGTGAATTGACCTACAGAAAGTCTGTCTAAAGAATAAACACCACAATGACCTCCACAAATGTTGATGTTCCACTTGCTCTTTTACTGCCACGTCTCCTGTAAACAAAAAAAGAAAAAGAACAATGATCTATTTTTTCGTAATCTATGACTCCCCCAATAACAAAAGCAATGAACATGTGTATAACATCAATCCTAAAATGGTTAAGTGAAATGTAATTTTCCTGCTCTATAATCCCTTCTGCCAACCTCAGACCCAGGAATCGAGGGGTGGAGGTTTGCGTTCCACCAGACCCACTGCAGGCCTTCCAGCCCGAATGAAGTGCTTCCTCTCTGGGATACTCTGCAACAAAATAGAACCATTATTTAGTTAAAGGTCCAATAGGGCTGTTTGTATCTCAATATCAAATCATTTCTGAGTAACAGGTAAGTACCACACTGTGATTGTTTTCAATTAAAATGGTCAACAAAAAACCCCCCACAAAAATAGCTTCTTAGTAAAGAGCCATTTCTCAAGGAACAATTTTGCTAGGATTGTCTGGGAGTGGTCTGAGTGGTCTGTTATTAGCAGAGAGGTTTAGAACTCTTTCTTATTGGTCTAACTAATTTACCGCCTGGTGATGTCACTAGGTAAGCCAAACCTCCATCCCACCAAAACTGGTAGAAATGTTCAGTCTTTTAAAACAGCTTTTACAATAAAATGGCACTACAACAGTGTTATTCCAACCTCATAGTGTGGAAATAGATATGAAACACAAGAAAATCACATTTTTCACTGCGCTGGCTCTTAAAATCTTGAGTCACCATTGAAAAACTCCTGACCTTTAGGTATAGTAAGGAGCTCATATGTACCGTGTTACTGACCTGGAGTAACCCATCACCCACTCTGTCACTCAGCTCCACGGTGGAGTATCCATCTGTGGGAAAAACAGACAGGATACAATAAACAAAGGTCATTTTGTGTTCAAATGACAAGAAACAGGCTCACACACAGATGTAGGATCTTCATTGAATCACTCTTTTGTTTCTGACCATTTTCCTGCACAGCAGGAAATGTAAACTTGTAGTGTATTTGAGTTTTAAAAAGGCTTCTAAAATTTAAATTTGTAATTTCCACTTTGAAATTTCAGAATTGATTTGCCCTAAAGAAACACATACAAAAATGTCCATTCATTGCAATCCACATAATAATCCAAATGTCCTCTGGCTGCAGGATTATTTTCCTACTGTAGAAAACTGGCTCAAATGAAGATCCTACATCTGCATGAACACACACACTTTCAACAAGTTCTCACAGTCTCACTGCAGAATTAGACATTCATCCATGTTCTCTAAATGAGGAGAATTTCGAATTTGTTCCAAAGATCAAATATTGAAGTGTTTTTGAATCCCTGGGTTGACTCCTGCTGCCCTGTATGTTCCATTTCTCCAAACCGAAGTTAAAGGTAAAGTTTAGGCACTCATTCCGAATGGTTAAGGTAAAGGTTATTGTTTGGGATATGACAAAAAACAGTGTCCACGACTGGGATCGAACAACTAACCTGATCCAGAGTCATGGGATTACTCAAGTCTACTTGATAGTAATAGTGCTCACTGTTGCCCCTAGTGGCCGATTTTGAAGACATTTCCCGATGTCCTCAGGAATGGATAGACTTTCAATTTCGATGTCAATCTCTCTACACACACACACACACTTATGCTGAAGCTACAGTCTCATGCTGACCTTGGTTTTTCTCCATCAGAGGGAGTGTGATGTCATCATAGGCTGCCTTTCCGCTCTTAGTTTTTTTGGGTATTCCACTAGTGGTTGACTGAAGGTAAAAAAGAAAGAAGACTCAGTATGCCATTATGAACTAATTGTGTCCCATACAGTGCTCAATATCAGACTGTGTTTGTGCCACCCATTTAGACTGTGTAGTGAATGAGGAATACAGCCTTCTACAGCATGCCATGCGAAACCTTAAAGTGGCTCTTGTTCCAGCCTCCCTTATAGAGGCTATTTCTCAGGTCCTTGTAGGCCCACACTGTCTGCAGGACATGAGATGCTGCTTTGGTCTCCCGCACAGATTGGCTAGCAAAGAAACAACAGAATAAACCAGAGCTAGCATAAAGGAGAGAGTACAACACGGTGAACTGAGCATCTAGCCAATTGAAACCATCTCCCATAACCAACACCAAAGATACTATGCTATGATAATCTACCTTGTCTTGTTAATGGCCACCAGTTTCTGGATGCCGTGACCCTGTATGAGACCACGGGCATTCTCAGGGCTGTCTGAGATGATCTCATGGATAGTGTTCAGAATGGCCACCACTGTGTCCCCTTCCAGGTTCTTGGCTGGTCGCTGCTGACCACTGGGCAGGTTACTGACCAGGTCCCTCATGGCATAGCTTCCTATGGGGCAAAGGGTAAAATTATGTATCGTGTGTGTGTGTGTGCACTCGCGTGTGTGTGCATGCATTGATGTGTGCATACGTGTTTATGTGCATGTACCTATGAGGTCTTTGTTCCGTCGATCTATGGCCAGGTTGCGTAGAGCAATAGCTACAGCTCGGACCACTTTATCACCATCTGAACGCAGTAGCTCCACCAGGACAGGCAGACCTTTCTCCTTTCTAACTGTGGCCCGGATGTAACTGGACCACTGAGAAAAGGCACAGAGAGAGAATAATAGAAGGATGTCATGTATAAATTGCACACCCCTATTGTGCTACTACCTATCATACTTTTATATACATGATAGCGTTTCAACCACATTTCATTACACCCATCACACAGAGAGAGGGGGGGGGGGGGTAGAGAGGGGATGAGAAACAAATATTCTGTTCTCCCACAGCCTCAGATAAACTTCTCCCCCTTTGCCCTTCACTCACAGCCCAGTGACCTGCAGCAAGGTTCTGCAGAGCTCCAGCTGCTGCCTCCAGGGTGTTGTGGTTTTGACTGCGAGTGAGGAGAGACAGGTACAGCCTCACCACCTCTGGCTGGTACAGCAGCTCCAGACCTACAGAGAAAGAGGGAGAGAAACAGCACATCTGCAACCAGTAGAGAACTCTCATACACATTGGAACTGATATGATGAGACAGTGGATTCTCAAGCCACCAATCAACAACCAAACAGCACATATAGCGCTTATAAAGCTAGCACAGTTCAGACTTCATAGTGAAAAACCGATGTGATAGAACTGAGGACTTGCACCCTACTGTTTCTTTTATGAAGTGGTAGAGTATACTTCTTCTGACAAATTGGAGTTTTTAGGCAAAAGTGTGACGATTTAGCGCAGGATGATATAAAAAATGCAATAGTTGTTTCCTACGACATCAAAGACAAAATCTCAAAACACCTCTTCTTTCATAGTCATGGTTTTATGGTCCAGAACCATGAACAGATCACTGCAAGACAAGGAGCAAATATTTATGATCTATCAGATGCCTCCTCTAGAGAATATAGACAGGCTATGAAGCACAAAATTATCATTGGATTAGTATTTCAGAAATAATATATAATGTACAAAAAAATTATCCCAATTAAAAGCTCAGCCATGCTTGTGTGTGCGCAAATTCAATATTCACACTGGTTTTATGTTGAAGGAATGTTCTGCCTGGCTACGGGATTTGGACTGTGCTTGAAATTACAAAATGTTTTCCCAACTTTAATTTTGTAAAACACGTGCAAACACCCACACAGCATGTAAACATGGATGTCTATTCTATTATTAACAACTGAATGCTGTAGGCTCCACATCTTATCAGCTCTCACAGAGCTCTTCTCCGCTAACAAATCCATCTGTGTACATACGGTATCCCCCACTAACTTCAGCCTATTCATTCACAGACTATACTATTTTACTGGAGTGAGAGGCTTCTAGCTATACCCACATCCCCAGCAGCCTGGCTAGAGTACATAAGGAGTGAAAATACACAGGAACTCTGTTACAAGCTGTCTTCCAGAGGCTTTCCATCCATATTCAGCCAGCTGAAGCTGCTGGGAAGCTGCTGCTGGCTGCGAGGCTTACATGCCATCTAATCCTTACATGGGCTTGTAACCTGATTATCACAAGGATTGCATCCTCTGGCAGGAGCGCGGGAAGGCTCTACATCCGGACGCACAGGTTCTGTTGAGGGTATAGACTTGTGCTACCTGGATGGCTACCCAGGGTCATCAGTAATCATCATACACACTCAGGTGGGCTCTGTTGGGCCATGACCAAACTTTCCATTTGAACCTGTCGACTTCTACATCAAAAGACATCTACAATGCTCAGGGATTTTTTTAAATATCTTGCCTTACATTGTGTTTCACTTATAAATATGTATGTATATGAACATATTCAAACCACAGCGGCAGAGCTGCTGCGATGATGTCAACGTCATAAAGAAGAGAGTTGTATAATCAATTCAGTTCTAACTCTTCTTTCCTAAGGTGTCATCTTCTGTCTGATCTTCTGAATGTCAATGACTAGTATAGAATCTTATCAACAGTCTGGAATATCACACAATGCCTGCATAAATCACACATTATATTTCATACACACAAAAAAAAAAAAAGCCATAGTGCCTTATAATCACATCATGACACAAAATACTTAAAATCCTCACTTAATTTGATGCTGAATATAACCTATAATAGCTGTTCACACCGCTCCCTCCCCCCACCTCAAACACAAAAGCACATACAAACACTATATAAGGCGTTCAGAAAGTATTCACACCCCTTGACTTTGTGTTACAGCCTGAATTTTAAATTGATTAAATTGAGATTTGTGTCACTGACTTTCACACAATTCCCTACAATGTCAATGTGGAATTCTGTTTTTAGACATTTTTACAAATTAATAAAAAGTAAAAGCTAAAATGTCTTGAGTCAATAACTATTCAACCCCTTTGTTATGGCAATCCTATATAAGTTCAGGAGTAAAAATGTGCTTAACAAGTCACATAATAAGTTGCATGGACTCACTCTGTGTGCAATAATAGTGTTTAACATTAATTTTGAATAACTACCTCATCTCTGTACCCCACACATACAATTATCTGTGAATTTCAAAATCAGATTCAACCACAAAGACCAGGGAGGTTTTCCAATGCCTCGCAAAGAAGGGCACCTATTGGTAGATGGGTAAAAAAAAAAACAGACATTGAACAATGCAAAGTTATTAATTACACTTTGGATGGTGTATCAATACACCCAGTCACTACAAAGATACAGGCATCCTTCCTAACTCAATTGCCTGAGAGGAAGGAAACTGCTCAGAGATTTCACCATGAGGCCAATGGTCACTTTTAAAACAGTCACAGAGTTTAATGACTGTGATAGGAGAAAACTGTCAATGGATCAACAACATTGTAGTTACTCCACAATACTAACCCAAATGGCAGAGTGAAAAGAAGGAAGCCTGTACAGAATAAAAATATTCCCAAAATGAATCCTGTTTGGAATAAGACACTACAATACTGTAAAACTGCAATAAATGTTGCAAACACAATACATTACAGTACCACTCTTCATATTTTCAAGTAGTGGTTGCATCATGTTATGGGTATGCTTGTCATAGGCAAGGACTAGGGAGTTTTTTAGGATAAAAATAAACGGAATAGGGCTATGCACAGGCAGAATTCTAGAGGAAAAGCTGGTTCAGTCTGCTTTCCAACAGACACCGGGAGACAAATTCACCTTTCAGCAGGACAATTACCTAAAACATAAGGCCACTGGAGTTGCTTACCAAGATTACTTTGAATGTTACCGCGTGGCGTAGTTACAGTTTTTACTTAAAATCAGCTTGAAAATCTATGGAAAGACTTGGAAATGGCTGTCTAGCAATGATCAATAACCAACTTGACAGAGCTTGAAGACTTTTAAATAGAATGTGCAAATATTGTTTAATCCAGGTATGCAAAGCTCTTAGATTTACCCAGAAAGACTTACATTGGTAATCGCTGCCAACTTGACAGAGGTGTGAATACTTATGTAAATGAATACATTTGCAAACATTTCTAAAAATAAGGTTTTCACTTTGTCATTATGGAGTACTGTGTGTCGATGGGTGAGGGAAAAAACAACAACAATTTAATCCATTTTGAATTCAGGCTGTAACACAACAGCTGACCATGACTCCATTTTGTTGCTCCCAGCCTATAGACAGAAACTAAAACAGAAAGCACCTGCGCTCAGGTCTGTTCAAAGCTGGTCCGACCAATTGGATTTCAAGCTTCAAGATTGCTTCGATCACTTGGACTGGATTATGTTCCGCATAGCGTCCAACAACAACATTGATGAATACGCTGATTCGGTGAGAGAGTTTATTAGCAAGTGCATCAGTGATGTTGTACCCACAGCGTCTATTAAAACATTCCTCAACCAGAAACGTGGATTGATGGCAGCATTCGCGCAAAACTGAAAGCGCGAACCACTGCTTTTAATCAGGGCAAGGTGACCGGAAACATGACCGAATACAAACAGTGTAGCTATTCCCTCCGCAAGGCAATCAAACAAGCTAAGCGTCAGTATAGAGACATGTATGTGGCAGGGTCAATCACGGACTACAAAAGAAAAACCAGCCCCATCGCGGACCACAATGTCTTGCTCCCAGTCAAACTAAACAACTTCTTTGCTCGCTTTGAGGACAATACAGTGCCACTGACACGGCCCGCTACCAAAACCTGCGGGCTCTCCTTCACTGCAGCCAACGTGAGTAAAACATTTAAACGTGTTAACCCTCCCAAGACTGCAGGCCCAGAAGGCATCCCAAGCCGCGTCCTCAGAGCATGCGCAGACCAGCTGGCTGGTGTGTTTACGGACATATTCAATCAATCCTTATCCCAGTCTGCTGTTCCCACATGCTTCAAGAGCGCCACCATTGTTCCTGCTCCCAAGAAAGCTAAGGTAACTGAGCTAAATGACTACCGCCCCGTAGCACTCACTTCCGTCATCATGAAGTGCTTTGAGAGAATAGTCAAGGACCATATCACCTCCACCCTACCTGACACCCTAGACCCACTCCAATTTGCTTACTACCCCAATAGGTCCACAGACGACGCAATCGCCATCACACTGCACACTTCCCTAACCCATCTGGACAAGAGGAATACCTATGTAATAATGCTGTTCATCAACTGCAGCTCAGCATTTAACACCATAGTACCCTCCAAACTCTTCATTAAGCTCGAGACCCTGGTTCTCGACCCCACCCTGTGCAACTGGGTACTGGACTTCCTGATGGGCCTCCCCCAGGTGGTGAGGGTAGGTAACAACATCTCCACCCCGCTGATCCTCAACACTGGGGCCCCACAAGGGTGCGTTCTCAGCCCTCTCCTGAACTCCCTGTTCACCCATGACTGCGTGGCCATGCATGCCTCCAACTCAATCATCAAGTTTGCAGATGACACTACAGTGGTAGGCTTGATTACCAACAACGACGAGACGGCCTACAGGGAGGAGGTGAGGGCCCTCGGAGTGTGGTGTCAGAAAAAATAACCTCACACTCAACGTCAACAAAACAAAGGAGATGATCGTGGACTTCAGGAAACAGTAGAGGGAGCAGCCCCCTATCCACATCGACGGGACAATAGTGGAGAGGGTGTCAAGTTTTAAGTTCCTCGGCTTACACATCTCGGACAAACTGAAATGGTCCACCCACACAGACAGCGTGGTGAAGAAGGAGCAGCAGCGCCTCTTCAACCTCAGGAGGCTGAAGAAATTTGGCTTGTCACCAAAACCACTCACAAACTTTTACAGATGCACAATCGAGGTCCATCAAAGCGGGGACCGAGAGACTGAAAAACAGCTTCTGTCTCAAGGCCATCAGACTGTTAAACAGCCATCACTAACATTGAGTGGCTGCTGCCAACATACTGACTCAACTCTAGTCGCTTTAATAATGGAAAAATTGATGTAATAAATGTATCACTAGCCACTTTAAACAATGCCACTTTATATAATGTTTACATACCCTACATTACTCACCTCATATGTATATACTGTACTCTATACCTGCATTTTGCCTATGTCGTTCGGTCATCACTCATTGATATATTTGTATGTACATATTCTTATTCATTCCTTTACACTTGTGTGTATAAGGTAGTTGTTGTGAAATTGTTAGGTTAGATATTACTGCATGGTCGGAACTAAAAGCACAAGCATTTCGCTACACTGGCATTAACATCTGCTAACCATGTGTATGTGACAAATCAAATTTGATTTGATTTGGGTATGATACTGCAACCACAGAAACCATATCAAGCTATTCCATATTGTATTGTACTCATACAGTAACTGACATACAGCATTCGTATGGACCATGTTGTTCTATCAAAGCATTCAGACGGTCTACTTTTGTGTCTGATTGGTCCCCATACAATCCAGTCACTTCTTGACATTATAACACATTGGGAACTATTCTACATCATGCACAATACATGTTATAGATGCCTCATGCCAAGGTTAAGGCTTTCCACACTGTAGGGCTTTGGAATGCAGATCCACAGATCACTAAAGATGCTACATATTTACCTTTCGTTGGTTGTGTGCGTTTGGGTAAATCCAGTGTACCATATTTTTTGTCACCTGGTCCGTTTCTCCAGCCTAGACAAAATACACGCAGGCACGCACACACGCACACACACAGACACACAAACACACACACCGTGGTTAGCAAAAAGCACAATTGAAATGTCAATTGTAAATAGGAAATATCATACAGTAAATAGGAAATATCAAAACATGGGAAGTGTATAAAGACATGACGATGATAATGAGTCAGAAATACCAAGGTCTTCCATTGAAGCTCAAGACTTGAGGTAGATAACAGGGCAAGCAACCACAGAGAAGAGGTCCTGGAGTCTCATAGTTGACCGAACATTATTATGTATTTGAAGAGTTTATTTCCAAAACGCTATATGCACCAATTTTTTACATTTGTCTTTTTTATTCATCAGAATTGATTGCTTATGAGTACCTTCATGCGTGTGTAAAATATTTATTCATTGATTTTAGATGTGAATGAAAATGTTGTTTTTGAAAACTGAAATCTGTTGTACCTAATTTCTACCAGTATGTCACCGTGCAGCTAGAGGCAAAAAAAACTGTAGATCATCTTTACTCCACACACAGAGATGCATACAAAGCTCTCCCTCGCCCTCCATTTGGCAAATGGCTGGGATCATCAACTAAATTCAGCTGCGGACTGATTTTTTTTTCTTGAACGGAAGGTCAGGGGGCCAGAATATAATTACAAATCATTTGTAGACTGCAAATTAACCACAAGAAGCCCCATAGTTGCACATATGTGGGAATACAGATTTCATAAATGAAAATCACTCAGAGCTGATATGCTAGAGTTTTTACAATATTTTAGGTCCAACAATTAAAACTTTTTTTTTTTTTTTGCTCTGAAAACTTTGGGGGGACAAATAAAATCGCTGCCAGTTGGGAACCCTGCTCTATGGAATATGGAATACGTTCAGCGATTTTCCCACATCTGTCACCAGCTTCATTAATTAAGTGCATCGACAACGTCGGCCCCACAGAAATCCTGCTACGCTTTCTGACTAACCATCAAACAGGCAAAGCATCAATAATGAACTAGAACAGTGGTTCTCAATCTGTGGGAATCCTGAATCCCTGAATCATGTCATATTTTTTGAGTCACTCAAACATCACATGAATACATATTAGAAATGGCAAAATACATAGAATTGCAAGAACATTAGCTTTAAAACTGCACAATATCTTCTGCACTCCATGACAAAGTGTAAAATTGCTTCAAATATGCTTCAAACCTGAACAGTTTTATGTCATGAACAGTGCTTGTGCCCATAGAAATAGATGTGGCATGCAGGGTGGGCAAGGGATGTTCCCCAACGGTGGAAGGGGGGCCTGAGTGAAACAGTTTGGGAACCCCTGGACTAAAGAGTCAGTCGATAAGAGCTTCATATTACTGTATTGAAATTAAAACAAATTCTTATATTGATGTCACCACACGGTCAGGTCTCTGACCTCCTCCCTATAGCCTGTCTCGTCGTTGTCGGTGATCAGACCTACCACTGTTGTGTCATCAGCAAACTTAATGATGGTGTTGGAGTCGTGCCCTCAAAGCTCATCACTAAGCTAAGGACCTGGGGCTAAACACGTCCCTCTGCAACTGGATCCTGGACTTCCTGATAGGTCGCCCCTAGGTGGTAAAGGTAGGTAACAACACATCAGCCACGCTGATCCTCAACATGGGGGCCCCTCAGGGGTGCGTGCTCAGTCCCCTCCTGTACTCCCGGTTCACTCATGACTGCACGGCCAGGCACAACTCCAACACCGTCATTAAGTTTGCCGATGGCCTGATCACCGACAACGACGAGACAGCCTATAGGGAGCAACTCAAACATCATCATTAAGTTTGCCGATGGCCTGATCACCGACAACGACGAGACAGCCTATAGGGAGGAAGGATGGTGCAAGGATAACAACCTCTCCCTCAATGTGATCAAGACAAAGAAAATTATTGTGGACTACAGGAAAAGGAGGGCCGAGCATGCCCCCATTCTCATCGACGTGGCTGTAGTGGAGCAGGTTGAGAGCTTCAAGTTCCTTGGCGTCCACATCACCAACAAACTAACATGGTCCAAGCACACCAAGACAGTCGTGAAGAGGGCACAACAAAACCTATTCCCCCCCAGGAGACTGAAATTATTTGGCATGGGTCCTCAGATCCTCAAAACGTTCTACAGCTGCACCATCGAGAGCATCCTGGCGGGTTGCATCACTGCCTGGAAGGGCAACTGCTCGGCCTCCGATCGCACGTCACTACAGAGGGTAGTGCGTACGACCCAGTACATCACTGGGGCGAAGCTTACTGCCATCCAGGATCTCTATACCAGTTGGTGTCAGAGGAAGGCCCTAAAAATTGTCAAAGACTCCTGCCACCCTAATCATAGACTGTTCTCTCTGCTACCACAAGGCAAGCGGTACCGGAGCGCCAAGTCTAGGTCCAAGAGGCTTCTAAACAGCTTCTACCCCCAAGCCATAAGACTCCTGAACATCTAATCAAATGGCTACCCAGGCTATTTGCATTGCCCCTATTTGCTCTTTAATTATTTGTACTTTTATTTCTTATTGTTTTGGTATTTCTTCTGAAAACTACATTGTTGGTTAAGGCCTTGTAAGTAAGCATTTCACTGTAAGGTCTACACTTGCTGTATTCGGTGCATGTGTCAAATACAATTTCATTTGATTTGATAAATGTATCATTTGTAAATTTCTTCATAAAAAATGTAGTTATTTATTACATTTAACTGTGTAAAACCTAGCAATACAACTTATTTCTCTGAGAGTGAGGCAGATATATAGTATTATTTGTCTCTGAAATTAAACCAAGTAATAGATTTTAAACAAATACATGTCTGTCATTGAACAATACCATGCCATAGTTAGATAGTGAGAAAACACACCAATCTCTTTCATAATTTCTTTAAACAATAAAGGCTATTTTACCAACATTTTTGAAAATATATATATAGCGTTTTGAAATTAAACTACATTTTTTGATTGTCAAATATAATTCATTTATTTAGACAGACTTACTTTGATTGAACCACTCCTCTTGTGAATGATGATGGAAGGAAACAAATCAAAAGACAAATAAGGAAGACATTTTCAAATGGCAAATATAGCATTACAGCAATACAAACGACACACCAGAAATCACCCAATTCTACACCTATTACATGCTTGCCAAAGTATGTGGTACATTTCACAACTCTAAGCACAAAAATCTTAACAGACCATCAAAATGGCTCATTTTTAGAAACTCTAAGCACATTTTCAATTGACCGAGTACAACAAACAAATTCACAAAGGCACTTGTTCGCTGCACCTTTTCATTTGGATACATATTTAATCTATCTGCTTTTCAAAATGCAATATTCACTTCACTTTTTATATGATTTTCTTTTAATTTGTTAACAATACAATGAACTGGATGTGGCCTTAATTACTGCATGATCATTCTTGATCAGCCAGTGTGCGTCAATAGGACAAAATGAAAAGAGTCACTCATGTGCTACCATTTGGAACAATGCACTGCTGAAATACCTGGGTTGTATGTATAACAATATGCTGATTTCCATTCATTATCTGATTTCATTGATACACTGTAAGCAGAGAGACAGTAAATACTGTATCAGTTGACAAGTCACATAGAAAAGGTGATCTTGAACAGTGGTGAACTGTCATTCATGGCAGGTGGGGCTCTGAGCCCTACCTGTTCATCCTCACCTGTTTTTTATCATATGTGACACACATTCATGTGTCACAAATCAGTTTGCAAACAATGTAAAAAAATATATATTTGAGTTAATAAAGCCACATACAGACATGGTCTCTTTTTTGCTTTCTTGACTAAGGCAGCTCCAAAATGCATGTATCTCAGCCTAGCTCAGTGCTTTCTGTGGTGGTGGGGCAGCCAGCGGAAAATACAGAGTGTAGCCATTGGTAAAGTTCTCTAGTTGTGGCTCAGTGTTCTGGCACTCATGAGGACACTACGTCACTGCAAAGTCTACAAGGAGAGCTCGAAAATTCAAGCCCCTTGGGTGCTGCCACAGTTACATTAGAAGTGCTCATCCAAGAAGGCTCAAGGTCATTGGTCACAGATAAAATGGCATCAAATCACGTTATATTTACTGAAGCTTTGATTGGACTGATCATGTCAACATCATACTTTCAAAATCTTAGCTAGCAAGCTAGACAAGCAGTCATCATCATGAATCAAGTCAACAATCTAGTGGCAAATCCTTTTCAGTCCTTGTCATATGAAGAGAAATTATAGATAAAAAGTACAGTTGAAGTCGGAAGTTTACATACACCTTAGCCAAATACATTTAAACTAAGTTTTTCACACTTCCTGACATTTACTATACCTAGGTGTCTGGTTAGACTGTAAATTCTCCTTCCAGACTCACATCAAACATCTCCAATTCAAAGTTAAATCTAGAATTGGCTTCCTATTTCGGAATAAAGCATCCTTCACTCATGCTGCCAAACATACCCTTGTAAAACTGATCATCCTACCAATCCTCGACTTCGGCGATGTCATTTACAAAATAGCCTCCAATACCCTACTCAATAATTTGGATGCAGTCTATCACAGTGCCATCCGTTTTGTCACCAAAGCCCCATATACTACCCACCACTGCGACCTGTACGCTCTCGTTGGCTGACCCTCGCTTCATACTCGTCGCCAAACCCACTGGCTCCAGGTCATCTACAAGACCCTGCTAGGTAAGTCCCCCCTTATCTCAGCTCAATGGTCACCATAGCAGCACCCACCTGTAGCACGCGCTCCAGCAGGTATATCTCTCTGGTCACCCCCAAAACCAATTCTTCCTTTGGCCGCCTCTCCTTCCAGTTCTCTGCTGCAAATGACTGGAACGAACTACAAAAATCTCTGAAACTGGAAACACATCTCCCTCACTAGCTTTAAGCACCAGCTGTCAGAGCAGCTCACAGATTACTGCACCTGTAATAGCCCATCTATAATTTAGCCCAAACAACTACCTCTTTCCCTACTGTATTTATTTATTTATTTATTTTGCTCCTTTGCACCCCATTATTTATATCTCTACTTTGCACATTCTTCCACTGCAAATCAACCATTCCAGTGTTTTACTTGCTATATTGTATTTACTTCGCCACCATGGCCTTTTTTTGCCTTTCTCCCTTATCTCACCTCACTTGCTCACATTGTATATATACTTATTTTTCTACTGTATTATTGACTGTATGTTTGTTTTACTCCATGTGTGACTCTGTGTTGTTGTATGTGTCGACCTGCTTTGCTTTATCTTGGCCAGGTCGCAATTGTAAATGAGAACTTGTTCTCAACTTGCCTACCTGGTTAAATAAAGGTGAAATAAATAAATAATCAGAGTAACAATTCCCTGTTTTAGGTCAGTTAGGATAACCACTTTATTTTAAGAATGTAAAATGTCAGAATAATAGTAGAGATAATTATATATTTCAGCTTTTATTTCTTTCATCACATTCCCAGTGGGTCAGAAGTTCACATACACTCAATTAGTATTAGGTAGCATTGCCTTTAAATTGTTTAACTTGGGTCAAACGTTTCGGTAGCCTTCGACAAGCTTCCCACAATAAGTTTGGTGAATTTTGACCCATTCCCCCTGACAGAGCAGGTGTAGAGGCAGGTTTGTATGCCTCCTTGCTCGCACACGTTTTTTCAGTTCTGCCCACAAATTTTCTATGGGGATTGAGGTTAGGGCTTTAGGATGGCCAATCCAATACCTTGACTTTGTTGTCCTTAAGCCATTTCTCCACGACGTTGGAAGTATGCCTGGTGTCATTGTCCATTTGGAAGACCAATATGCGACCAAGCTCTAACTTCCTGACTGATGTCTTGAGATGTTGCTTCAATATTTTCACATAATTTTCCTCCCTCATGAACCCATCTATTTTGTGAAGTGCATCAGTCCCTCCTGCAGCAAAGCACCCCCACATCATGATGCTGCCATCCTCTGTGCTTCATGGTTGGGATGGTGTTCTTCGGCTTGCAAGCCTCCCCCTTTTCCCTCCAAACATAACAATGGTCATTATGGCCAAACAGTTCTATTTTTATTTCATCAGACCAGAGGACATTTCTCCAAAAAGTACGATCTTTGTCCCCATGTACAGTTACAAACCGTAGTCTGGCCGTTTTATTGCAGTTTTGGAGCAGTAGCTTCTTCCTTGCTGAGCAGCCTTTCAGATTATGACGATATAGGACTCGTTTTACTGTGGACATAGATAATTTTGTACCTGTTTCCTCCAGCATCTTCACAAGGTCCTTTGCTGTTGTTCTTGGATTGAGTTGCACTTTTCACACCAAAGTATGCTCATCTCTAGGAGACAGAATGCGTCTCCTTCCTGAGCGGTATGACAGCTGCGTGGTAAATGTTGTTTATACTTGCGTACTATTGTTTGTACAGATGAACATGGTACCTTCAGGCATTTGAAAATTGCTTCCAAGGATAAACCATACTTGTGGAGGTCTACAATATTTTTTCTGAAGTCTTGTCTGATTTCTTTGGATTTTCCCATGATGTCAAGCAAAGAGGCACTGAGTTTGAAGGTAGGCCTTGAAATATATCCACAGGTACACCTCCAATTGACTCAAGTGATGTCAATTAGCCTATCAGAAGCTTCTAAAGCCATTACATAATTTTATGGATTTTTCCAAACTGTTTAAGGCACAGTCAACTTAGTGTATGTAAACTTCTGACCCACTAGAATTGTGATACAGTGAAATAATCTGTCTGTTAGCAATTGTTAGAAAAAATACTTGTGTTATGCACAAAGTAGATGTCCTAACAGACTTGCCAAAACTATAGTTTGTCAACAAGAAATTTGTGGAGTGGTTGAAAAATTTGTTTTAATGACTCCAACCTAAGTGTATGTAAACTTCCGACTTCAGCTGTATTGGTGCTCATCGGCCATTGGACATAAACATTACACAACAAGTTTGGAAGGGATCAGTGGCTAACTGCAAGCGTTGCAAAGCAATCACTAGCCTGCTATTCAGTGGAGAAGGTGTGTGGTCCAAGTCTGGGTTTAAGGGTCTCTTTTCCATGTTTAAAAGCATAAACATTCACATGCAACACCATGGGCCAGAAAAGGTTGAATACATTGTCCATGCTGTCAATCCAGCATGACTTCCGCCGCATTCAAAATAACTGGAAACTCGGAACTGGGAAATCTCAGACTTCACTGAGACTACTGGGAACTCAGGAGAAAAACAAGCTCTGACAGGGAAAATACATTTTGAACGGTCATCCAACTCAGAAATCTAAATTGGGAACTCTGGCCTCTTTCTAGAGCTCCAACCTGAAGATCACCGACATCGTGATTCAACCTTGTTTTTTGTTTTTGTTTCCAGTTGTCTTGAAAGCACCATAAATCCAGAGAAAGCCAGACTTTGATGGCAAAGTTTGATGACAAACTCTTCCCACAAGAAGAAGCGCCACGCCACCTTCCTGTTCAAGTGAGCACAGCACAACAAGGTGAGTCCAAAAATATATTGTATGCTGCTGTGTAAATTATGTAATTTGCCAGGGAGATATGTATAGTATAGCTAAGACAGTAATACTATGTTGTGTAGTAAGATGTTAGTATCCCATGTGCCTCACCCTAATAATTTGGTCCCTTTCCCACTCATCATTTCAGGCTAGGGTCTATTTTTCTCCACTTCCTGTCTGACTGACATGCCCAAGCTAAACTGCCTGTTACTGAGGCCAAGAAGCCAGGATATGCATATAACTGGTACCATTGGATATAAAACACTTTGAAGCTTTTATAAATGTTAAAATAATGTATGAGACTATAACACAATTGATATGGTAGGAAAAAATCCAAAGAAAAACCAACCTGAATTTTTTTTTTTTTTATAGCATTCCACTGTAGGAGCATGGACTATGGGGCATTTGCAATTCCAGCTCCCAGATTGCAATTCCTATGGCTTCCACTAGATGTCAACAGTCTTTGTTCAAGGTTTCAGGCTTGTTTCGTCCCAAACGAGGAAGAATTTTGAGTTTTGGTACTGGGAGTCAGAGTTGGAAATCAGTCTGTGCGCACGCACGACGAAGAGGACATGCACCTACTAATTTTACTTTCCTATTGAACATACATCTATCCGTATGAAATATTATAGTTTAATTACATTTTAGGGTACCTGAGGATTAGATAGAAACGTATTTTGACTTGTTTTAACAAAGTTTAGAGGTAGCTTTTTTGATTCCTTTCTCTGCATGTTGAACGAGTGGATTACGCAAATCGATGGCAGACTTTTTGGGATATACAGAAGGATTTTATCTAACAAAACGACCATGCATGTTGTAGCTGGGACCCTTTGGATTGCAAATCAGAGGAAGATTTTCAGAAAGTACGTGAATATTTAATCGCTATTTGTGATTTTATGAAGCCTGTGCTGGTTGAAAAATATTTTGATGTGGGGCGCCGTCCTCAAACAATCACATGGCATGCTTTTGCTGTAAAGCCTATTGTAAATCGGACAATGCAGTTAGATTAACTAGCCCTAAGAATAACTTAGCCTACTGTTCTGACTTGGTGGTGCACATGTAGCCTATAGCCTGTTTTAGAGAAATGTCATCATTGAATATTGTAAGAGCTTTCATCGTCTCTGCTTATGTGCCCCCTTTATTTATCCTACGGTTATGACTTGGTGTACAGGGAGAATACTGTAAGAACAGTCCATGTTCTGAATTCTGTCGCTGTACATTTCAAAAGTCCTGAACAAATAATTATATTGACTTAGTCCATCTTAGCTCGCTCATTAATGACTTAATTCAAAATTACAGATGCCTCTTATCCGCTCATCATTCCCTTATTCCATAGTTTGTATATCTTAATTGTCAGTAGAAACCACATTTGTTTAAGCAAGTCAGCCATATCAGCTATGTTTTTTTTAAGGCAGTAAATTAGGCCGAATGAACTGTTTCGCTGCCAGAATAGGCTCCGCTGATAGCCGGGTGTCGCAGTGGTAAGGATTCCCTCCATGGTGCTGAAAAGAAAGTTCTGCTGTTGGGACAGCTTTATGTAGGCCCTAACAGTTTGTGGGCGCGTTTGTCACCGTTATAATGCAATTAATGTATTGTTTAGTGTTGTGTTGTGTAGTGGCTTTGCTGGCATGCATCCCCCCAAAAAATGGTTGAGTTTGCTTCACCAAGATTTACATGATAAAATTGCCATTGCGCTTGAACAATGTTGCATTGAACAATAGCATACAAAACCATGGTACTGTCACGTTCTGACCTTCCTTTGTTTTGTCTTTTGTTTTAGTATGGTCAGGGCGTGATTTGGGTGGGTTGTCTATGTAAGTTTTTCTATGATTTTCTATTTCTGTGTTTGGCCTGGTATGGTTTTCAATCAGAGGCAGCTGTCAATCGTTGTCCCTGATTGAGAACCACATTTAGGTAGCCTGTTTTCGCTTGTGTTTTTGTGGGTGGTTATTTTCTGTCTAGTGTGTTTTGTCACCTTACAGAACTGTTTCGGTTTCGTTTCTTTCTCTTTGTTATTTTGTTTAGTGTTCTGAGTTTAAATAAATATCATCATGAACACATACCACGCCACGCTTTGGTCCTCACCACATTCCAACGACGATAGTTACAGAACCACCCACCACCAAAGGACCAAGCAGAGTGGTAACGGGCAGCAGCAGCAGCAAGATCTGGACTATGTTACAACATGGGACGAAATAGCGAGGTGGTCGGTTGACCCAGGGAGAGTGCCAGAGCCCGCCTGGGATTCTCTGTAACAATGTGAGGAGGGATACCGGCGAATGGAGTTGGCATGGCGATCAAGGAGGCCCGAGAGGCAGCCCCCAAAAATTATTGGGGGGAGGCACACGGGGAGTGTGGCGAAGTCAGGTAGGAGACCTGCGCCAACTCCCCGTGTTTACCGTGGAGAGAGATGGTGTACCCGGTGCGCAGGCATAGCCTGGTGTGGTACAGTGCAGCGCCTCGTATCGGCCAGGCTAGGTTGGGCATCGAGCCAGGTGCCATGAAGCCGGCTCAGCGCATCTGGTCTCCAGTGCGTCTCCTCGGGCCGGGGTACATGGCACCAGCCTTACGCATGGTGTCCCCGGTTCGCCGGCTATTCCACTTCGCCGCACTGGCCTGGCTACGGGGAGCATTCAACCAGGTAAGGTTGGGCAGGCTCTGTGCTCAAGAGCTCCAGTACACCTTCACGGTCCTGGTCTATCCGGTACCACCCCCACGCACCAGGCTGTCTCTCCGTCTCCTCCCTACAGGTGCTCCCGCCTGTCCAGCGCTGGCAGAGTCTCCCGTCTGTCCTGAGCTGCCAGAGTCTCCCGTCTGTCCTGAGCTGCCAGAGTCTCCCGTCTGTCCTGAGCTGCCAGAGTCTCCCGTCTGTCCTGAGCTGCCAGAGTCTCCCGTCTGTCCTGAGCTGCCAGAGTCTCCCGTCTGTCCTGAGCTGCCAGAGTCTCCCGTCTGTCCTGAGCTGCCAGAGTCTCCCGTCTGTCAGGAACTGCCGGAATCGCCCTTCACTCCGGAGCTGCCGGAATCTCCCGCCTGTCCGTTGCTGCCGGAATCTCCCGTCCGTCCGGTACTGCCGGAATCTCCCGCCCGTCCGGTACTGCCGGAATCTCCCGTCCGTCCGGTACCGCCGTCCATTCGGGACACGTGGCTTGGGTCCGGGGTTCGAGGTCCGAGGTCGGCTGAGAGGGTCGCCGCGTTAAAGAGGCCACGGAGGCGGGTAGAGAGGCGGAGAAGGACTATGGTGGAATGGGGTCCACGTCCCGCGCCAGAGCTGCCACCGCGGACAGACACCTACCCAGACCCTCCCCTATAGGTTTAGGTTTTGTGGCCGGAGTCCGCACCTTTGTGGGAGGTACTGTCAAGTTCTGATCTTAGTTCCTTTGTTTTGTCTTTTGTTTTAGTATGGTCAGGATGTGATTTGGGTGGGTTGTTTATGTTAGTTTTTCTATGATTTTCTATTTCTGTGTTTGGCCTGGTATGGTTCTCAATCAGAGGCAGCTGTCAATCGTTGTCCCTGATTGAGAACCATATTTAGGTAGCCTGTTTTCGATTGTGTTTTGTGGGTGGTTATTTTCTGTCTAGTGTGTTTTGTCACCTTACAGAACTGTTTCGGTTTAGTTTCTTTCTCTTTGTTATTTTGTTTAGTGTTCTGAGTTTAAATAAATATCATCATGAACACATACCACGCTGCGCTTTGGTCCTCACCTCATTCCAACGACGATAGTTACAGGTACGTTTTACAGTAGCCAACTGCTTTACATTACCCCTATTTCTGATTATTTGTCCTGCTTATGTACTGTATAAGGATAATGAAACTGTAAGACTGAAATATTTCTGAACATGCTCACAACCTGCCATTGGGTAGATATAATTTCTTTATATTGTTTTATGCATGTCAATTTATATATTCAAATACTGTATGGGAAATTGTATTCACCATCTACTATTCTTTCTATTTAGTACTTCAAAAAGCACAGTTTTGAAATGTGTATCTTGTATTTTTGCTATTGGATTAAAATGTAGTTAAAATGACTGACTGTTGAGCCTAACATTATCTAATGTATTGGTGACTAAACAAAATGTGCTCATGGTATTTCACAGAAAACTTTGATATTGCATGAATGACTAAACCCCAATGAATGCACAATCAAAGATTCTGAACATACGATAGGGGGAATTAAGTGTTATCAGTTAAGAGTTTTGTACTCAGAGTTTTTTTAATATACCACTTACATCTGAAAAATTTGCCAAAGTCATTGAAAAAAAAACGTTAACTGACCCTTGGGCTTTTTCCCTCCAAAACAGTCTCCCTCATTCTTCTTCTTCCCTCCTGATCCTGACCGTGGCACCTGATTGGCTACGGGTTCCTGAAATCGCTCCGCTCCTGGCACCTCTTTGTGGACATGGTAGGAGAGGTTTCTCAGGATACAGACGCAGTTCTCTACTGACTGAGAGAGAGGAGCACAAACAACACAAAGATGCTTATCAAAGACAGAAGATGCATAGAATATAGGGAGGATCTGATTCACACATGTGGTCCAGAATACTTTTGGTCCGTACAATTGCCCTTATTTTAGCGCCCCAAAAACGTAATACTTCCAGATCAACTGTAATGTCAATACCATTGTAAAGCACAATTTCTCCCCTTTCCAACAGAATCAATTACATGACCTAAACACTGCCCGTTTCTGCATAATTCAAGCAGGCAATGAGCCCCGTAGGGTATTTAAAAAAATTGGCGGGTGGGGAAGTGAAACTAACGCGTGATAGTGAGAAGGAGAGATGTCGTGGAGGAAAATTGCTTTTTTTCACTCGATCTGTCCAACTTATCACCTTATCGCCTCTAAAATGTAAATAGAACACTATAAAGAGTTTATATAATGTGTCATTACATACCTATTTGAAGGTTTGAGTCGAATTTGAGTCGGGTTTTTAGGGCGGCGCTAAAGTGATCTTAGAAGTAAACAGCGGCTATGAGAATGATGATTGCATGCAATGATGACTAAAAAATGACTAGGTATCCCCCCCTTACCCCCGTCACTGTCCATTTCTTGTTTTTAAAGAATGATAGAAGTGCTACACCTGGTGGAGAGAGATTGTAAGACAGAAATAGTTGCTTTATGCGTGCTGTACGTTACGACATGACACGTCACGATGTAACGGAGGGTCCGTTTTTTAAAACTTTTCTCCAATACTATAGAGCCAATACCATGTCAATCAACGCTTGAATAGAAACCTAGTTCACACCCCCGATTTTGAAGTCAACACAGTCGCTACAGTCCCATTAGTTTTCTTTGTAGCCTCGTTTGAATGTTGCGGTTGCGCACATTTGTACAGAATGGGGTGAGTTTACCTTACTGATTCGCACTCCCGCCATAGTGTTTTAGTTGGAATTTACATGTGCTCAACCATGTCTGCGGTCACCTTATTGTCTGTCTCCTTGTTGGCAACCGCTGACTGTAGGGCATGGAGGAGAGCGTCCACCAGCCCCTCACACTCCCTCAGCCTCTGGCGAGCCTCTGCCCCATCTGAGCTCACATTCCTGGGACAACACAGGTCTATTAGTGGAGCGGATTAAGTTAGCATAGCGTCACTATTAGTTAGCATAGCGTCACTATTAGCAATCTGTCAGTAACTCATTTACCATTACGTTCAATTTAGAAATGTCCTATTAATGGAGCAATAAACCCTCAATTACTCTTGTGTAAGGTTCCATGACCTTGTCATCTATGTAGCTGCTATATTGTACCTGAGACACCCTGAGGTGTTCTTGAACACGGTTGTCCACTCTGTCTCCTGGGGTCTTGAGTGCTCAGTGAGGTCTCTCCTCCAGCCAGAGTGGGGGATGATGACCTCATCAGTCAGCGTCTGGAGCCCGTGATTGATGACCATCATCTTCAGAGGCTCATGGGAGGACAGATTCCACAGGGTTCCTATACGTAAAATAATATGGATATGTAAGTTACTGTTAGTCAAGTGATGTGTTTGGGTAATAATCAGGGTGACTCATGACCATTGCAGAGATGTTCGTACAGGAATTCTGTCATAGGCTCACTGTACCTGTGACCAACTCTGTGACCTCCATGTTACTGGACTTCCTCAGCAGTCTGACCAGGGCCGGGATGCCGTCACAGTTCTTGATGGCCACCTTGTTGTGGTGGTCTTTCCCGTAGGAGATGTTCCTCAGGGCTCCACAGGCCTTGCGGTGGACCTCGGCTTTAGGGTGGTCCAGGAGGCCCACCAGTACTGGAACCCCCTTTAGCTGCCTGACGTCCTGCTTTATGCGGTCGTTCTCGTAGCACAGGTGCTGCAAGTAGGCGGCGGCGTTGGACTTGACCGGGTCCATGGGGTGGCTGAGCATGGTGATGACCTCACTCAGGTTGGGGTCCCTCCAGCGGGGGTCCTTACGGATGCTGTCCAGGCTGACCATGCTACTGCGCTTGTGGGGGAACTGTAGCATCTGGGCCCTGGACATGGCCTGGAAGAAGGAGATGGGATCCCCATCCACCTGGGACATGAGAGCCTCCTCGTATCCACCTCTGAAAAAATATAAAGGGATGGAGGGGTTAAGTGGGGAGGGGGGGCTGAGACAAGGGAAAGAGAGAGGCCTATATGTAGAGAGAGACAGACAGAAAGCACAGAAAACAATTAGATTTTATTTGTTGAACAATCACTGTTATTTGCTCAGGTGTTTTCTCTGAACAGTTGTGCAAACAGATATTTTATCTTCACAGCCTGAGTTCCTGGTATATGGAGAGAAAGAGAGAGCGCAAAAGATATGGAAAGAGAGACAGAGGTAGAGGGAGAAGAGAGGGTGTCCAGTAGCCTCTGTAAACAGCTCATTCACAGCTTATGAGCTGAGGAAAGTGCTGCTGTCAGTCAGTAATACAGGTGAAACCTTATTTATCGACTGGTGGCAGGCAGCTTCCCCTGATTGATACCACATGCTCCTAAACCGCTGGTCATCTGTCTCGCCCTACTCACCATGTTGACACCACAGGGACTACTGCAGCTAGCAGCTCCTACTGGGGCACACTGCTATGGAATGCAATATGGACATTGACAGGTTCTAATCCATATTGAGCTGAAATAATGTGTTGAGTTGTATGGTGTGATTCTCTAGTCTCCTCTTTTGGAAATGTGTTCATAAACTACATACAAGCAATTGAATCAGATTGTGAGGGTCAATATGTGTGATGAAGAGTTCTCTCTTCACTGAAAACAGCATTTATGCAGATAATGATAGAGTACATGACTCCTCTTCTATTTGTCAGTAGCAAACATTACACAGAATATGCCCTCATTTTCCGAATGACTACATACACACAGCGAAAATCAATGCCCTGTCTTGAAGAAAACATTAGCTTTTGTTAAGGGTAAGCTCATTTACAGAGAGGGTATTGATATTTGTGTGGTAAAAATATAATGTCCTTTTACTATTGTCCATCCTCTGAGTTTAAGTAACTCACCAGTCTTATTAGCTTGGATCTGCTGCTATGGAGTTCTGCTGTCATGCTTGTGCCTAACTAGCTAGCCCATATCCTAACCTGGTTCTGGAAGGTTCCCTCAGGAGCTCCATGGTAGTGATGGGTCTGAGCTGGTGAATTCCACCCAGGGTGTCATCCCCTGGTCCTTCCCTCTCGGTTTGGTTGGTCAGGCCCACCTGGCCGTAGATGTCCCTGGGGAGGGGCAGGGTGTAGTGACCCCCAGGCTGGGGCTGGTAGTTCCTGGAGGGCCAGTAGGTGTGGAGGGAGCTCTGGTGGACACCACCACGAGACAGGCTGCCATACCCAGCATACATGCCACCACCCAGGCCAGGAAAGGGAGGGTCAGGGAGGGTGTAGGCGCTGTTCTGCCCTTCAGGCTTCTCTGTCTGGGGCTCACTGTTGGTGTTGTTGTAGGGAGGAGGGAGAGTGTTGGTGGTAACAGTGGTTGTGATAGGGGTTGTGAGGGACTCAGAGGAGTGTTGGCCGTTGGTTAGAGGACTGGGCTTCAGAGATGGGTCGTCTGAAACCAAGGGGATCTGGGGAACCGAGGGAGGCTGCGGGGCTGGGGGAAGCTGAAGGGCGGTGGTGTCTGGAGTGCCCGGAGTGTCTGCCTGGTCATTCCCCAGTTTAACAGCCTTGGGGTCCTGTAGAGAGGAAGTAAAACAGTTAATCTCAGTACATCTGTCAGACTCAGTCTCAATATAGCATCTAATAATGCCATCTCCAGTCCAACCAATGAGACTACATTCTCAACTTGTGCTCAGTGCCTTAAACTATGTTTATCACTATTACGACACCACTAGTACATCTACCAACAAAACTACTACTATAATTATTTTCCCACCAGCAGAGAACACAAAATGGCACAGTTTGATAAACATTTAACTCTCCATTAAACAAAACAAAAAACCCCACCAGCTCTTGTCTCAAAGGAATGATCCATCATTTTTATTCCAGCAGATTTCTGGCTTTGAGGTGGGCCAGTAAATAAAGAATTCTGTTTGACTGCCAGTGAAATTGTATTTCCCTAGAGTTTAGATTGGACCGTGATGAAACAAGCTGAGGTCCAGCTAGTAGTGTTGAGAGCTACAGTAAACTGCAGAAAATGTAAATTACCTGTTTGATAGAATAAGGTCAACATATAATCAGTGTTTTATCTTGCACCACTACAAATATGATGTAAATATGTATGAAGTCAGATGACTCAAATAGTCTGACTCAGATGTATAGTACACCACATGGCAAAAAGTATATGGACACTGCTTCAAATGAGTGGATTTGGCAACTTCAGCCACACCTGTTGCTAACAGGTGTATAAAATTGAGCACACAGCCATGCAATCTCCATAGACAAACACTAGCAGTAGAATGGCCCGTACTGAAGAGCTCAGTGACTTTCAACATAGCACCATCATAGGATGGTCCGTTTTTAACATTTCTGCCCTGCTAGAGCTATCCCGGTCAACTATAAGTGTTGTCATTGTGAAGCGTAAACATCTAGGAGCAACAACGGCTCAGCTGCGAAGTGGTAGTCCACACAAGCTCATAGAACTGGACCACTGAGTGCTGAAGCGCGTAGCTCGGTTGCAACACTCACTACCAGTTCCAAACTCCCTCTGGAAGCAACGTCAGCACAATAACTGTTCATCGGGAGCTTCATGAAATGGGTTTCCATGGCCGAGCAGCCGCACACAAGCCTAAGATCACCATGCGCAATGCCAAACGTCGGCTGGAGGGGTGTAAAGCTCGCCGCCATTAGACTCTGGAGCAGTGGAAACACATTCTCTGGAGTGATGGATCACGCTTCACCATCTGGCAGTCCGACGGACAAATCTGGGCTTGGCAGACACCAGGAGAACGCTACCTGCCCCAATGTATAGTGCCAACTGTAAAGTTTGGTGTAGGAGGAATAATGGTCTGGAGCTGTTTTTCATGTTTCGGGCTCGGCCCCTTAGTTCCAGTGAAGGGAGATCCTAATGCTACAGCATTCAATTACATTCAAGACGATTCTATGCTTCCAACTTTGTGGCAACAGTTTGGGGAAGGCCCTTTCCTGTTTCAGCATGACAATGCCCCGTGCACATAGTGAGGTCCATACAGAAATATGTCGTCGGGAACGGTGTGGAAGAACTTGACTGGCCTGCACAGAGCCATGACTTCAACCCCATCAAACACCTTTGGGAGGAGTTGGAATGCAGACTGCGAGCCAGGCCTAATTGCCCAACAGCAGTGGCCAACCTCACTAATGTTCTTGTGGCTGAATAGTAGCTAGTCCTTGCAGCAATGTTCCAACATCTAGTGGAAAGCCTTCATATAAGAGTGGAGGCTGTTATAGCAGCAAAGGGAGGGACCAACTCCATATTAATGCCCATGATTTTGGAATGAGATGTTCTACAAGCAGGTGTCCACATACTTTTGGTCATGTAGTGTATGAATGTGGAAATAGTATCCACTAGCCATTCTCTACACTAGGATAAGCTTTGGGTCCTTCTCTGTTGGCTGCTACTTCCCCAAGAAAAAGTCTGTCAGCCTGGCACACACCAGCCTTCAGTTCAAAAAGATATGGTCATTAAATGTACATTCTGTTGAATTGCAATTAGTCTCTGGCGGATGGCTCAGATTAAAATCATGGCTCGCCAGGGCTGCAGATGAAAAACACAGTCCAACAGGAAATGGTTTATTATTGTTTCCCATTGTTCTGGGAGAAATCTTAATGCACAGAGATAGGGAGTTTTATAGGAGATATGATGAAGGAGTAATCCATGCTTCAGATTACAGTGGAGCAGAGAATGATTACAGTATGATCCTGGGGAAGACGGACGGCTGATTGCTAAATGAGGTAATTAAAGCAAGCACTGTATAGGGGATATGGGTGATAAATGAGGTGATTAAAGTAAGCATTATATAGGGGATATGGGTGATAAATGAAGAAATTAAAGTAAGCGTATATAAAGGATATGGGTGATAAATTAAGTCATTAGAGTAAGCGTATATAAAGGATATGGGTGATAAATTAAGTCATTAAAGTAAGCATTATATAGGGGATATGGGTGATAAATTAAGTCATTAGAGTAAGCGTATATAAAGGATATGGGTGATAAATTAAGTCATTAAAGTAAGCACTATATAGGGGATATGGGTGATAAATTAAGTCATTATATTAAGCATTATATAGGGGATAAAGACCTCTGCCTCTGAGTATTGTGTCTCTGTAGTGGAACTGCCATTGGTGGAGGTGACCACGGAGGTGTTGGAGGTGGGTGTGTCCAGGTCATCATCTGCAGGCAATGGATGCTCCCCCGGGGGCTCCTTGGGCTCCAGGATCATGGCCCCCAGAGAGGAGGGCCCCTCTGGGATCTGCTCCTACACAACAGGAGAAAGAGTTAGCTACACACTCAGACTCCTACACAACAGACATGGCATGCACAGCAAAGGGAAGAGATTTAGTTAGAGATGTCCTACTCCTACAGACCAAGTGCAGAAGAGAAAGTTTCACAGAGAGAGAGAGAGAGAAAGGGCCCAGTACCCTTTGTAAAGAGAGGGAGAAATAAAGACATGAACTAAAGGTGACAGGCCCGGTGAGAGCCGGAGAGGGTATTATCTAAATGTGAGAATGAGCTCCACCTGTTTAATTAAAGTGCGGTGGTTTGATTTCTCCTGAGACCCTCTCGCCCCGTGGACCAATCTGCTACTGCCATTCTGCTGACCTTTCACTTCCCCTGCTGACTGCTCGCAATTGTTCATTTTTAAGCCCTCGCTTTCAAACACCCACCTCACTGTATAGGCTATAGAGCAAGGCCATAAAACTATTCAGAATTTCCACACTGATGTGTGGCCATGTATGGGGAATGGAAAAGAGTAGAGAAGGCTGTAGTAATCAGGGTTGGCACTAGCCCACCAACTCGTGGGCAAAACATTTTAGTGGCCCCCATCTTGACGTAAAAAAATGTACGTTTTCAAGTTAATTTCCTGCAATTCTACACATTTTGTCATGGAGTGGAGAGACATTTTTGCCATTTTAAAGCTACATTTCTCCATTACTTATGCCATTTTAATATGATATCTGAGTGAGAGTAACTAAGAAAATCAATGAGGCCCCTGGACACATGCCCTTCGTGCCATGATTACTACAAGTTTAGATAGTTGGGTAGACTACCTTACCAATCAAAAAATAGCTGACATGAGCTAATTGAGTGACTGACATAACAAGAGGAACTGCTGATGAACAACCATTTTTTTTATTGCACCTTGTGAATTCTATTATTCTTTTTTTACCCCCATTTGGTAGTTACAGTCTTGTCCCATCACTCACTGCCATGCGTCCTCCGAAACATGACCCTGCCAAGCCACACTGCTCGCTTAACCCCGGAAGCCAGCCCCACCAATGTGTCAAACGAATCACCATACAACTGGTGATACGAATCAGTGTGCATGCACCCGGCCTGCCACAAGGAGTTTCTAGAGCGCAATGGGACAAGGACATCCTGGCTGGCCAAACCCTCCCCTAACCCGGACGACTCTGTGCCAATTGTACACCACTTCATGGGTCTCCAGGTTGCGGCCGGCTGTGACACAGTCCGAGATCGAACCCAGATCTGTAGTGACGCCTATAGCACTGTGATGCAGTGCCTTAGAACGCTGCGCCACTCAGTAGGCCATATTCTACTATTCTAACGCTCAACAGTAAGTTGAGTCCCCGACTGAGTTCTTAAACTGGTCGGGGGCCCCCTAGCAGCCGGGGGCCCTAGCCAACCCCCTATGTCACTTGTGCCTAGGGCTGGCCCGGGTAGTAATTGTGGAGGTTCAGATGCTGATAGAGTTGATGTGTTAAAAGATTAATGAGGAGAAATGTTTTGGCATAATTACTGAGATATAACAATGTCCTGCCTTTAATCAGTCCTTTCCATCCAGCAGCTAGCCTCAGGCATACAGGGTCATTTAGTTATGTATGCTTATTTACTTCAAGAAGAAACTAACACACTGGTTTAACAATGTTATTTCCACGTCATTTCAACTAAATAACGTTGAACCAACGTGGAATAGATGTTGAATTGACATCTGTGCCCAGTGGGATTGTAGTTTTCCCCAAAACAAGGATTTATTAAATATACAACACAAACACTTAAAATGTGTCTATAAATAGACTAAAGAGGCATAAAATAAGAACATAATGATCCATAATAAATGTTTCTATGTTTTTGCTTAATACTCTTTAGACAAGGACAATTCGGTTTTGATCACATACTAAAGACCAAGAGTGTCTGAATCTGAGATCTTAGTCAATAGGATCATCATTAGAACCGCATTCACCATGGGGGAGAATTTAGATTCATGTGCCAATATCTGTTGCAAGCCAGCAGATAATCTGTCAACATAAAATTCACTGCATCATATCTCACCATACTAAATGAAAGTGCTCTCAATCCGACTGTGCAGAAACAAATGAGAATACCAGGTTGCTTGTCTTATTGAAACATACTAGAACTGAATTCAGGGGTATTCCAACTTCATTGAGCAATATGTAAAATAGTCCACATAAAATCCAAAGGTTTAATAGTAGGGGCCTGAATGTAAAATAGTCCACAGAATGTGGAGCACGAGGTATAATAATAATGGATAACTCATTAATGCAATGGGAGAGCTCGATTCACTCGCAGCCTCCATTTCCCAAACATACAATGTCAAACATGAGAGCCCTCATCTTCATGCAAATACATTTGTCAGAGTAGAGAGAGAGAAGGAGAGATGAAAGCCCAATGGTTGTCACACAGCAGAGAGAGAGAGAAAGAGAGAGCGAGCGAGAGAAAGAGAGAGCGAGAGCGAGAGAAAGAGAGAGCGAGAGAAAGAGAGAGAGAGCGAAAGAGAGGAAAGGACAGGAGATGATGCAGGCTTAAACAGCCTTGGAGGGATGAATGACTGGAGGTATTGCAAAGCAGAGGTAAATGAATAGCTGCGTGGCTAGAATAGGCATGGTATCTCTGTTCTCTAAAAGAAGGCTTGATGGAGGGCTTGAGCGATGGTAATAGGGTTTGAAAGCGGGATAGAGGGATAGATAGTGAGGTTAGGGACTTGTGAAAAAGAATCACACCTGGCCCTGTTTTTAGATTAGACTTCCAACAAATCTTTCAGACACTGTGCAGCCATACCTCCATTTGACCAGCCATCACTTATCATCAAACACTCAAAGCACTCATCCATCCATAGAACACTGTTCAACTACCCTCGTATCTTTTCCTCCATCACATCAAATAAATATCCTCATATTCCTTAATCTACAGCCTGTATTTGCTGTTTACCAATGAGATGAATTAGATAGATGTTAGAGGCACTGAAGCAGGGGACAAAGTGACACGATTAGTGTCTTGTTACATTCAGCTGTCCAATGGGGGCTGACTGCACGACAGTATAGCGGAAAGGCCCACAGTCTGATCTTCTGCTGAGTGAGTTCAGATTTAGTCGCCGGGTCAAGGGCACTTCAGACGCAAGCCACATTTAATAATCACAAGCTCATTTTGATAGATGCTGCCCTCTATCCAGGTATTAATGCAGATCAGAGGAGAAACTGTGATCCTGTTGGAATTAACACTGACAATGCAGTCAATTTGTGTTCATCAGATAGAGGAGAGAGGAATGTGTATTGCTCCAGTACTTGATGTCAAATGAACGTGTGCTCAAAATGTATGTAGATACAGTAATCATCTGTCATAATAGATCTACTCCCAGGGTTCATAATTAGACAGGATCAGAGCAAGAAGTTACTTGTTTTTGTGCTGTAACGCAGTCAAGATGCGGGAGGAAAACATTTTCTGTCCACATTACACAAACACAGCATTGTCCAATCTCCCAGCACAGCGATGCGTAAGCCATTTATGAAATTCTCTTATCCAGAGCAATTAGGGTTAAGTGCCTTGCTCAAGGGTACAATGACAGATTATTGGAGATTCAAACAAGCAATCTTTTGGTTACTAGCCCAACACACTTAATTGCTAGGTGATCTGCCGCCATTAGGATTTCCCATCTTATTCACTGCGGTGCCAAGACTAATTACCATTGAAAATGAGGACAGGACACCTCTCATCCCTTGTGTTTGTCTGTGCAGGATGCAGGAAACAGGAAGCAGGTGGCAGGAAGCCCCCTGGTGCACAAACAATTAAATACTGCATGGTCATATTTAATGTCATTCTAACTTGCAGTTTCTGGCTGGCCAACCTGGTCTCAGAGCATTTTGTATTATTCTTTATGTTAATCCAAGACACTGTTATGTTTGGTATGGTTACATAAAACAGATAAAAACGGCTGCATGGGACCTTTTACTTAAGGCAATACCGAAAGTAGGTTGGTTGGTCGGGATGGATGGGTGGACATATAACCTGAACATCTAGCAACCCGGGGTGGATGGGTGGGTGTATAACACAAATGTCTAGCAACCCAAAGGTTATAAATTCAAATCTCATCACGGGCAACTTTAGCTAATTAGCAACTTTGCAACTAGATAGCATGTTAGCTAACCTTAACCCTTTTACCTTCCCCTAACCATAACTTTAACCCCTTAACCTAACTGCTAAACTTAACCCTAACGTTAACGAGCTAGCTAGAATCCGTAACATATCACAAAGTCGTAACATATCATACGTTTTGCAAATTCGTAACATATTGTACGTTTCACAAATTCATAACATGTAATACCAATCATTTACAACATATCATACGAAATAGGTGATGGACATCCATACGAAACGTAACATATCATATTAAATGGAGTGTCTCGAATTTACATTCAGAATAATACAAAATTCTCTGAGACCAGGTTGGGCTGGCGGTGTGCTGGGTGGTTGGCTGGCTGGCTGGCGGTGTGCTGGGTGGTTGGCTGGCTGGCTGGCGGTGTGCTGGGTGGTTGGCTGGCTGGCTGGCTGGCGGTGTGCTGGGTGGTTGGCTGGCTGGCTGGCGGTGTGCTGGGTGTAAAAGCGTATGAAGCAGCAGCAGCACATTCCCCTGTGGGTGGTTATCACTCAGCCTCCTCTCATAATGTTACCATGATTAACAGCCTCTCCATATGGCCTGCAGTATACACACTGAGCAGAGGTGTTAACAGCATGTCCCTGAGCACACACGAGGAATGGGAAACTGCAACACACTGATCTGAGAGGAGAAAATAATGCTTTCCCCTTCATGAAACAAGCATAGCATACAGAATACAGCGCAGCTGCGGATGGGGCTCCTGTAGGGAAAGCATCAGAGGGAAAATAGGGAGGCTAGAGAAGAGAAAACAAATACTAAATCAAAACACTTACCCCTTTCACCTCTGCAGGCATTGCCAAATCCCTTTGATTAGCTTCCCCAACAAATGATGGACAGAATCAGTCCTCTGTGAGATGAGACCACTGCGTCTGTTTCCCCCCTTCTGCTATTTTCTGCCTTGACTTTCCCTGCGAGTGTGGAGGCAGTTCAGACATGAGCAACCATCCTTCCTCCCGGGCTCTCAATAACGCACATACGCGCGCAGGCACATGCACATGCACACGCTCTCTCTCTCTCTCTCTCTCTCTCTCTCTCTCTCTCTCTCTCTCTCTCTCTCACACACACAGACACACACATATGGACACACTGGCACACACTCTCTCACACATTCACACAGTGGGCTCAGATGAATGCTGCACTTTCCCTTGTGAAAGAGATGCTGAATCAACAACAAAAAGGCAACCTCATCACTACACAACCCTCTCTGTTGTCATAGAAACAAACAGCTGTATCCAAGTTCTGGGTTAGTAGCAAGATGGTGGTTAAATCACACCAAAAGAAACACTGCTAAATACTGCTATATAAACGCTGATTACATAGTTGTAAAGACCAGTAATCTGTATGCTCTGTATACTCTCTCGCCCAAGCAGAGAGAAACAGTGAAACACACACACACACATTTCCCTCTGGGCTGACAAACAGATGCAGCTGGAGCAAGGAGAAGGCTGCACTAGCCCAGCCCTGTCACCCACGTGCAGGACAGACTGAGGGAGGGATATAGGGAAAAAGGGGCTGGAGGGAGAGAAGGATGGAGGAATGGAGGAGAGGAGGAGAGGAAGGACACTCTGGGTACAGCAGGAAAAGAGAGCCCGGCATACTAAGATAGCAGCCTCCAGTAAAACTAGACATTTGCATGTAATTAAATGATACAACATTACATTTGAATGTTAAACCCACTCATCTAAAGAGACACTAAAATCCTATAGTGCTCTGTGAAAACATACCTTGCACCATAGAGTGATGTAAGCTCCAACTCATGGTCAATGAAATGCAAATGCAAAACAGAAAGCTACACATAGTGAACAACATATGTTTGTCATTGATTTGAATATTACAGTAATATGATTCTTTAAATGTAACCTTTATTTAACTAGGCAGTAATAGGATGGCTTAAAGGTCCAATGCAGCCATTTTTTATCTCAATATCAAATAACTTCTGGATATCTATTAAGTACCTTGGGCCTCCCGAGTGGCGCAGTGGTCTAAGGCACTGCATCGCAGCGCTAGCGGCGTCACTGCAGATCTGGGTTTGATACCAGGCATGAGGCAGCGCACAACTGGCCCAGTGTCATCTGGGTTAGGTGAGGGTTTGGCTGGCTGGGGTGTCTTTGTCCCATCGCGCTCTAATGACTCCTGTGGCGTGCCGGGTACATACAGTCGCCAGGTGTCCAGTGTTTCCTCTGACACATTGGTGCAGTTGGCTTCTGGGCTAAGTGAGCAGTGTGTCAAGAAGCAGTGCTGGTTGGATTTTGGGGAACACATGGCTCTCAACCATCGCCTCTCCTGAGTCAATACAGGAGTTGCAGCGATGGGACATGTCACGCCTTGACCATAGAGAGCTGTTTATTCTCTATGTTGGTTAGGTCGGGGTGTGATTAAGGGTGGGTTATCTAGGGGAATTAGATATCTATGTTGGCCTGGTATGGTTCCCAATCAGATGCAGCTGTTTATCTTTGTCTCTGATTGGGGATCATATTTAGGTAGCCATTTCCCCATTGTGATTTGTGGGATCTTGACTATGTTTTTGTGTAGCTGCCTGTGAGCAACCCAGAACGTCACGATTTGTTTTTTTCTTCTGTTTTGTTTGGTGAGTTTATCCTTTATTAATCATGTGGAATTCTATGCACGCTGCGCCTTGGTCCAATCATTATAACGATCGTGACAGGACAAAAGAATCATAAAACACGGGACGAGATGTTAAAAACTGTCCATTGTGCCAATAGATGGAATGCACTCACATGAGATTTGCCGTGATGTTGACAGAGTGGCATGGGAGGTTTATTTCTTAGACTGGGGTAAGATGTCAATTTTGGGACACATCCTCAGTAGTGTGCCTTCGAATCAGTGGGTGTTTCGGCCTTTAATCACTAAACACCCTCATCAAAGGTGGCCAGCTAAAGGGTAATCAAGCCTTAGCTTGTGTCCCATGCCCAATTAAGATGTCCCACGGGACTATGCAAGGCAGGGGCGTCCTCTTCCCTGAGCCAGCCATACAGCTGACCGCATACCTCATATTGTAACTACCAATTGGATATCATGAAAAAGTACAACAAAAAATAAAAACATTTTTAAAGCACCTTACTGTGATTGCTTTAAATGAAAATGGTCAAAAATAGCCAATAATAGCTTCTTAGCAAAGAGCAATTTCTCAAGCTAGAATCTTGCTAGAACTGTCTAGGAGTGGTCTGAGTGGGGAGGGGAAAAGTGACAACTAGTTGTTTTTGGCAGAGAGGTTTGGAGCTCTCTTTCTTATTGGTCTATTAACTAATTTATCGCCTGGTGATGTCACCAAGTAGGCCAAAACTCCATTCAACCAAAACAGGCTGAATATATCCGGCAGTCTTTTCATACAGCCCTTGCACTATCATCATCATTTTCAAGTAATATTCCAACCTCATAGTGTGGAAATATATATAAAACAGAGGAAAAATCACATGTTTGACTGCACTGGGCCTTTAAGAATTGTTTTAATTTTTTAATTTCACCTTTATTTAACCATGTAGGCCAGTTGAGAACAAGTCTCATTTACAACTGCGACCTGGCCAAGATAAAGCAAAGCAGTGCAACACAAACAGCATAGAGTTACACATGGAATAAACAAACGTACAGTCAATAACACAATAGAAAATAATCTATATACAGTGTGTGCAAATGAGGTAAGATTAGGGAGGTTGTCACGACTCCGACCGAAGGTGGCTCCCCTTCCCGTTCGGGTGGCGACTCCAACCGAAGGTCTTCTAGCTGCCACTGATTCTTTTCTCCCCCTCCTTATGTGTTATTGAGTACACCTGTTTTGAGTTGGTTATAATTAGTGAGGCTTTATTCGTCAGCCGGCCCGCCTGGTTCTTTGTGCGGGATTGATTATTGTAACCCTGGTTGTAACTGACAGTTAGACTTACAGGTTATGTCGTTGTCTTTTGTTTGAATTGTTTACGTTTCCGCTGTGCGGGGGAAATGATAATACAAGCGGAACTACGTAGCTAATGCTGTTGTAACGGGGATCCTTATTGTAGCAACACACTTTTGGAGGGAAGGCAATCCTGCGCTGTGTTAGCTAAAATGTCATTGGGTGTAGTTCATAAAGGTTGAAGAGTGTATGTTAGGATGAAGTGTGAATTCATGCCAGGAATAATAAGTGTGAAGTTTGATTTCCTCCCTTCTGTAATAAGCAGCCAATGAGGTATTTTTTCCATTATTCATGTGTTTAATTTGAACCCGTTATAACGCCGGTTAAACTGTTATGTATGTAAGCACTTCAGAGTTATACCAAGCTAATAAGTCAATCGTAAGATAAGGTTGTAAGAGTGTGCTTAACTGTAATTTTCATTTACTTTATAGTTCTCACGGAAGGTGATAATTCTGACTAAAACTACAGAATAAAGCCGCCAGTTAAAATCAAGGAACGGTTGTGCTCGTGGTTACTGAAGGGAGCTACACTGGTGTTTGCATTAGATGTACATGTTCGTGTATTTAGTGCTAGACTGTTTTCGTTCCCCTGTGTCTTGGGCATTTGGTTTGAGCACCTGTAAGTGGGGTGACCGTAGTTCACCGTGTGTGCATAAAAAAAAAACACTTTATGGAACTCTGCTTTCCTGCGCCTGATTTCACCCTCACGACACCCAGGACCTTACAGAACAGAGGTAAGGCAATAAATAGGCCGTAGTGGCGAAGTAATTTCAATTTAGCAATTAAACACTGGAGTGACAGATGTGCAGAAGAAGAATGTGCAAGTAGAGATACTGGGGTGCAAAGGAACAAAAAATAAATAACAATATGGGGATGAGGTTGTTGGATGAGCTATTTACAGATGGGCTATGTACAGGTGCAATGGTCTGTGAGCTGCTCTGACAGATGATGCTTAAAGTTAGTGAGGGAGATATGAGTCTACAGCTTCAGTGGTTTTTGCAATTCGTTCCAGTCATTGGCAGCAGAGAACTGGAAGGAAAGGCGGCCAAAGTAAAAATTGGCTTTGGGGGTGACCAGAGAGATATACCTGCTGGACCGCGTGATATTTGTGGGTGCTGCTATGGTGACCAGTGAGCTGAGATAAGACGTGGCTTTACCTAGCAAAGACTTATAGATGACCTGGAGCCAGTGGGTCTGGCGACGAATATGAAGCGAGGGCCAGCCAACGAGAGCATACAGGTTGCAGTGGTGGGTAATATATGGGGCTTTGGTGACAAAACGGATGGCACTGTGATAGACTGCATCCAATTTGCTGAGTAGAGTGTTGGAGGCTATTTTGTAAATGACATCGCCGAAGTCACAGATCGGTAGGATAGTCATTTTACGGGGGTATGTTTGGCAGCATGAGTGAGGGAGGCCTTGTTGTGAAATAGGAAGCCAATTCTAGATTTAATTTTGGATTGGAGATACTTAATGTGAGTCTGGAAGGAGAGTTTACAGTCTAACCAGACACCTAGGTATTTGTAGTTGTCCACATATTCTAAGTCAGAACCATCCAGAGTAGTGATGTTGGACGGGCGGGCAGGTGCTGGCAGCGATCGGTTGAAGAGCATGCATTTAGTTTTACTTGCATTTAAGAGCAGTTAGAGGCCATGGAAGGAGAGTTGTATGGCATTGAAGCTCGTCTGGAGGTTAGTTAACACAGTGTCCAAAGAAGGGCCAGAGGTATACAGAATGGTGTCGTCTGCATAGAGGTGGATCAGAGAATCATCAGCAGCAAGAGCGACATCATTGATGTATACAGAGAAAAGAGCCGGCCCGAGAATTGAACCCTGTGGCACCCCCATAGAGACTGCCAGAGGTCTGGACAACAAGCCCTCCGATTTGACACACTGAACTCTATCTGAGAAGTAGTTGGTGAACCAGGCGAGGCAGTCATTTGAGAAACCAAGGCTGTTGAGTCTGCCCGATAAGAATGTGGTGATTGACAGAGTCGAAAGCCTTGGCCAGGTCGATGAATACGGCTACACAGTATTGTCTTTTATTGATGGCGTTTATGATATTGTTTAGGACCTTGAGCATGGCTGAGGTGCACTCATGACCAGCTCGGAAACCAGATTGCATAGTGGGAGAAGGTACGGTGGGATTCGAAATGGTTGGTGATCTGTTTGGCTTGGCTTTCGAAGACCTTAGAAAGGCAGGGTAGGATGGATATAGGTCTGTAAAAGTTTGGGTCTAGAGTGTCACCCCCTTTGAAGAGGGTGATGATCGCGGCAGCTTTGGGGAACTCAGATGATACGAAAGAGAGGTTGAACAGGCTAGTAATAGGGGTTTCAACAATTGCGGTGGATAATTTTAGAAAGAGAGGGTCCAGATTGTCTAGCCCAGTTGATTTGTATGGGTTCAGATTTTGCAACTCTTTCAGAACATCAGCTGTCTGGATTTGGGTGAAGGACAAATGGGGAGGCTTGGGCAAGTTTCTGTCGGGGGTGCAGGGCTGTTGATTGGGGTAGGGGTAGCCAGGTGGAAAGCATGGCTAGCCGTAGAAAAATGCTTATTGAAATTCTCAATTATCGTGGATTTATCGGTGGTGACAGTGTTTCCTAGACTCAGAGCAGTGGCCAGCTGGGAGGAGGTGCTTTTATTCTCCATGGACTTTACAGTGTCCCAGAATCTTTTGGAGTTTGTGCAACAGGATGCAAATTTCTGTTTGAAAAAGCTAGCCTTTGCTTTCCTAACTGCCTGTGTATATTGGTTCCTAACTTCCCTGAAAGGTTGCATATCGGGGGGCTAAGAATGCCAGCCTCTACATATAAAGATGATAATACACGAGAACAAGGGGCACAGCTAGTAAGAAACATGCCAATAGACCTACCCATACGAGCATGTTCATGCATCTGGGATCCCACACAGAAATACTGTACGTATGTTATGGACATTGTACAGTACAGTAGAGTAATCATTGGCTCAAATAGACACACATCCTGTCATGCTCAGCATTGCATTCCTCCACATCCACTCATGCCAGCAGCATACCACCCTGCATAACACTGCTGACTTGCTTCTGAAGCTAAGCAGGGTTGGTCCTGATCAGTCCCTGGTTGGGAGACCAGATGCTGCTGGAACTGGTGTTGAAGGGCCAGTAGGAGGCAGTCTTTCCTCTAGTCTAAAAAATATTCCAATGTCACAGGGCTGTGATTGGGGACACCCTGCTCTGTGTAGGGTGCCGTCTTTCGGATGGGAAGTTAAACAGGTGTCCTGACTCTCTCTCTAAGGTCATTTAAGATCCCATGGCACTTATCGTAAGAGTAGGGGTGTTAACCCCGGTGCCTTGGCTAAATTTCCAATCTGGCCCTCAAACCATCACGGTCACCCAATAATCCCCAGTTTACAATTGGCTCATTCATCCCTCTCCTCTCCCCTGTAGCTATTCCCCAGGTCGTTGCTGTAAATGAGAATGTGTTCTGAGTCAACTTACCTGGTAAAATAATGGATAAATAAAAATAAAATTCCCACGTTCACAGAGACACATTCAATGCCTCCCGTTCATCCTGTTCATGCCTACTAAACCCTCGTACCCCTCCTTCCCCCACACACCTCTGTGAAAGTCTGATGTGACCAAGGCTAATTTATTAGTAGAAATTAACATGGAGGACTTCACAACACAGCTAGTTTAATAAGCAGAGCAGTTAGCGTCTAAGGATGACTAAAATACACAATAAACTGTGACCAAGGAGATTAAAGTGAATTTGTAGATATTGTTGACTCAGCAGCGTAGTCCATTGAATCTGGAAATACCAATAAAGGTCAACAATGAGCTATAACACAGGATAATGTTCTGTATTTAGTCCTCGACACAGTTGGAAGTACAGCAGTACCTGCCAATCAGAATAATCCACAAAAAAAGGAAAAGGAAAAAAGGAAAAGGAATGGAAATTCAGACAGGCCAACAAAGCACCAATGGGATGTTAAAGTTACCAGATGTAGGATTTTCATTTGAGCCAGTGTGCTAAAACAGGAAAAGAATCCTGCAGCAACATAAAATGTTAAGTATTATGTGGATAATAATGGACATTTTAGCAGGGGTTGATACATTTTTCATAAAGGAAAATCAAATAAATTCTAATGTGAGAAGCCTTTTTAAACCTCCGATACACTACATATCATGACACTAGGCGAGACCCAAATGCAGACACAGGAGGCAGATGATTGGAATTTAAGATGTTTAATAAATTAAAAGGGGATAGGCAAGAGAATGGTCGTGGACAGGCAAAAGGTCATAACCAGATCCGGATCCAGGAGGAACAGAATGGCAGGCAGGCTTGAGGTCAGGGCAGGTAGAATGGTCAGGCAGGCGGGTACAGAGTCCAGGCAAGGGTCAAAAGCAGGAGGACTAGAAAAAGAAACAAGGCAAAGCAGGAAAATGTGAAAAACTGCTGGTAGGCTTGGACATACAAGGCAAACTGGCACAGAGAGACAGGAAACACAGGGATAAATACACTGGGGAAAACAAGCAACACCTGGAGGGGGTGGAGACAATAACGAGGACAGGTGAAACAGATCAGGGTGTGACACTCCAAGTTTGACTTTTCCTGCATTGCAGGAACGTTCTCCTGCAACAGGGTGATCAAATTAAGATCCTATACCTGTATAATAGCTAATACATGATATATAAGTCTCCTTGAATTGTGATAAATAATGGATGTAAACCAGGGCCCCCCAGAGACCTGAACTACCCAGAGTGTTGTGATTTATACTGATCCTTCCTGTCAAGTGTCACCACAGGAAACCCTTCATCATAAGCAACCCAGGGAGAAAATTAAACGCATCAGCACCACGGTAATCTGAACCTGGCAATCAGCAAGGCACTAATGAACCTGATCGATTTGGCATATCAATTAGGAGGAGGGTGTGTGTGTGTGGTGCGCCTCTGAAATAACTTTATCACCATTTGTCACCGAAACATAACCATAAGATGGTGTGCTACGCTGACACCAGAATCTGCTTCACTTCACACAGTCAACAAACCACAAACCCTCTTTCACAGCAGCCTTCTCCATTAGCATATTACCCCAGGCTACAGAAAGAGAGACGAGAGAGAGTGTGTGTGTGTGGGGGGGGGGGGGGTGAGGTGAGGGGTTTAATAGTATTAAAACTACATCAAAACCAGAAGCTCAGAGATCTGTAACTGGGCCAATGCTAAAAACACACGTGAACAGAAAACCAAGATTAATATTTGATTAACAGATTTTAAAGCGATCCCATTGCTAGACTTCAGACAGTTGATGTGCCAATCATGATTCCTACAAGCTTGGTGAAGATCAAAAGCGCTCATTCACACTGGTGATTAGACACAGTAGGGTTGCAGTGAGCACCACCTCATAATCAGGGGGGATTCAGAGAAGAACAAAGAGAAGAAGAAGAAAATGAAAGGATGAACCAAAGTCTGAAGAACAGTAGAATTTTACATACAACAATTGATAGGTAAAATGAAGGGGGGGAAACAGAGGAGACCAGGAACTGTTGTCATGTGATGTTCTAGCCCTAAGAAGAGATGAATGGTCATGAATAGTGCATTGGTTGGGACTCCCAGACACATGCATCTACAAAACACATGTTCTGTGAAGCCACACGGTTCTGTGATAAAAGGAATGAGAAAAAAGACTGCTGCCAACTGCAGAACCGTAGAAACGGAAAGATTGCAGAAGGGATAGTCTACTGTTAAAAAAGGCTGTTCATTCCACTTTCTTTTGTATTATGAGCACCTGACCCTGTGTAACCGCTTAATGATGTTGTCAGTACTTCTCAGTGCAGTCCTACAGTTCTGGAATACTGCCTCAATCTCTCTGTGGCTATGGCAACCATCACTGGCAGTCAGAGAAATATCACAGCATCAGAATTCTAGTGTAAAATACAATCTCAGTGGAATTACAGTATCTCAATCCTGAAGGCTTAATTTGTTTAGGATATACAATACATACTTCTCTGAAATCCTTAGTTGAGCTCAGCAAGTCGACAATCAAAAGAGTAGAACCTATAGGTTTTCCCACTCAAATTCTCTTGTGGAATTTTTCTATATTCTACTCACAGGTAAATCCAGTAGGGGGTGCCAATTTGTCGTACTATCTGTACAAATGTTGATTTGAGCTGGATTCCAACACCTTGTGTCAAAGGGAGAGCCAGGTGGAGCCGAGCTCCAGCACCTTACAGATCCAAAGACAAATGTAGGATAAAAAGTAAGATAAACAGAGGTGAGGGTTGGAGTTGTGGTTGAGGCTAGAGTTAGAGTTGAACTGGGATGTGGACATGAAGCTAGGGTTAGGGTTGAACTGGGATGTGGACATGAAGCTAGGGTTAGGGTTGAACTGGGATGTTGACATGAAGCTAGGGTTAGGGTTGAACTGGGATGTGGACATGAAGCTAGGGTTAGGGTTAGGGTTGAAATGGGATGTTGACATGAAGCTAGGGTTAGGGTTGAACTGGGATGTGTACATGAAGCTAGGGTTTTGTTTGAACTGGGATGTGTACATGAAGCTAGGGTTAGGGTTGAACTGTTTGAACTGGGATGTGGGATGTACATGAAGCTAGGGTTAGGTTGAAATGGGATGTTGACTGAAGCTAGGGTTAGGTTGAACTGGGAGAAGCTTTTGTTTGAACTGGGATGTGTACATGAAGCTAGGGTTAGGGTTGAACTGGGATGTGGGGGTTAGGGTTGAAATGGGATGTTGACATGAAGCTAGGGTTGAACTGGGATTGAACTGGGTTTTGTTTGAACTGGGATGTGTACATGAAGCTAGGGTTAGGGGTTGAACTGGGATGTGGGCATGAAGCAGGGTGAAAATGGGATGTTGACATGGGGGTTAGGGTTGAACTGGGATGTGGACATGAAGCTAGGGTAGGGTTAGGATGAACTGGGATGTGGACATGAAGCTAGGGTTAGGATGAACTGGGATGTGGACATGAAGGTAGGGTTAGGATGAACTGGGATGTGGACATGAAGGTAGGGTTAGGATGAACTGGGATGTGGACATGAAGGTAGGGTTAGGATGAACTGGGATGAATGAAGGTAGGGTTGGGGTTGAACTGGGATGTGTACATGAAGCATTAGGGTTGAAGTTTAGGTTGAACTGGGATGTGAACTGGGTTATGTTGGGGATTGACATGAAGCTAGGGTTAGGGTACTGGGATGACAGGAGGGTTGAACTGGGATTGACTGGGATGAAATGGACATGAAGCTAGGGTTAGGGTTGAACTGGGATGTGGACATGAAGCTAGGGTTAGGGTTGAACTGGGATGTGTACATGATGCCTGGGTTAGGGTTGAACTGGGATGTGGACATGATGCCTGGGTTAGGGTTGAACTTGGATGTGGACATGAAGCTAGGGTTAAACTGGGATGTGTAAAAAGCTAAACTGGGATGTGTACTAATACAAAAAAGGGTTAGGGTTGAACAAAAAGCAGGGTTAGGGTTGAACTGGGATGTTTTTATTGAACTGTCAAAACAACTACAAAAACTATTAATAAAGGGTTAGGGTTGAACTGGGATGACTTGCCTGGGTTAGGGTTGAACAGACATGATGCCTGGGTTAAACTTGGATAATAGAATGTCTCATCAACTCAAAAAAAGGAACAAAACAGTCACATGACATTATTCCTGACAAATGCAAAATCAAACAATGTCATATATCAAATTATTTCTCAAATGCATTATCAAACACATATATCAAAACACATATTTCAAAACACATATACCAAACACATACAGTACCAGTCAAAAGTTTGGACACACCTACTCATTCAAGGGTTTTTCTTTATTTGGACTATTTTCGACATAATAGTGAATACATCAACATTATGAAATAACACATATGGAATCATGTAGTAACCAAAAAAGTGTTAAACAAATCAGAATATGTTTTATATTTGAGATTCTTCAAAGTAGCCCCCCTTTGCCTTGATGGCAGCATTGCACACTCTTGGCATTCTCTCAACCAGCATCATGAGGAATGCTTTTCCAGCAGTCTTGAAGGAGCTCCCACATATGCTGAGCACTTGTTGGCTGCCTTGCCTTCACTCTGTGGTCCAACTCATCCCACACCATTTCAACTGGGTTGAGGTCGGGTGATTGTGGAGGCCAGGTCACTCCTTATTGGTCAAATAGCCCTGACTCATTTCCCTGTTGAAAAACAAATGATAGTCCCACTAAGCTCAAACCAGATGGGATGGCGTATCACTGCAGAATGCTGTGGTAGTGATGCTGGTTAAATGTGCCTTGAATTCTAAATAAAACACAAACATTCACCAGAAAAGCACCCCCACACCATCACAACTTCTCCTCCATGCTTCACGGTGGGAACCTCACATGCGGAGATCATCCGTTCACCTACTCTGCATCTCACAAAGACACGACGGTTGGATCCAAAAATCTCACATTTCGACTCATCAAATCAAATTAGACGGATTTCCACCGGTCTAATGTCCATTGCTCGGGTTTCTTGGCCCAAGCAAGTCTCTTCTTATTATCGGTGTGCTTTAGTAGTGGTTGGTTTGCAGCAATTCAACCATGAAGGCCTGATTCACACAGTCTCCTCTGAACAGTTGATGTTGAGATCTGTCTGTTACTTGAACTCTGTGAAGCATTTATTTGGGCTGTAATCTGAGGTGCAATTAACTCTAATGAATTAATCCTCTGCAGCAGAGGTAACTCTGGGTCTTCCTTTCCTGTGGCGGTCCTCATGAGAGCCAGTTTCATCATAGCGCTTGATGGTTTTTGCGACTGCACTTGAATAAACTTTAAAAGTTCTTGAAATGTTCTGGATTGACTGACCTTCATGTCTTAAAGTAATGATGGACTGT